>NC_069500.1:229359297-229439297 GCF_027579735.1 Bombina bombina | reverse complement strand
AGTGGTGACTGAAGTTTTTTAAATAAAAACATACTACCTGTCTTAAATAGATAGGGTGGGCTGTGGACTCTATACATCACAAGAGAAAGAAATTTATCAGGTAAGCATAAATTCTGTTTTCTCTTGTAAGATGTATCGAGTCCACGGATTCATCCTTACTTGTGGGATACCAATACCAAAGCTTTAGGACACGGATGAAGGGAGGGACAAGACAGGTACCTTAAACGGAAGGCACCACTGCTTGTAGAACCTTTCTCCCAAAAATAGCCTCCGAAGAAGCAAAAGTATCAAATTTGGAAAATTTGGAAAAAAGTATGAAGCAAAGACCAAGTCGCTGCATTACAAATCTGTTCAACAGAAGCCTCATTTTTAAAAGCCCATGTGGAAGCCACTGCTCTAGTAGAATGAGCAGTAATTATTTCAGGAGGCTGCTGGCCAGCAGTCTCATAAGCCAAACGGATGAAGCTTTTCAGCCAAAAGGAAAGAGAGGTAGCCGTAGCCTTTTGACCTCTACGTTTACCAGAATAAACAACAAACAATGAAGATGTTTGACGGAAATCTTTAGTTGCTTGTAAGAAGAACTTTAAAGCACGGACCACATCATGATTGTGCAACAGACGTTCCTTCTTTAATGAAGGATTAGGACACAGAGAAGGAACAACAATCTCCTGATTGATATTCCTATTAGAAACAACCTTAGGAAGAAACCCAGGTTTGGTACGCAAAACCACCTTATCTGCATGGAAAACTAGGTAAGGTGAGTCACACACTGTAAAGCAGATAACTCAGAAACTCTTCGAGCCGAAGAGATAGCTACTAAAAACAAAACTTTCAAAGATAGAAGCTTAATATCTATGGAATGCATAGGTTCAAACGGAACCCCTTGAAGAACATTAAGAACCAAATTTAGGCTTGATCCTGACCAAGGCCTGACTAAATGCTTGAACGTCTGGGACATCTGCCAGACGTTTGTGTAAAAGAATAGACAAAGCAGATATTTGTCCTTTAAGAAACTGATAATCCCTTCTCCAATCCTCGGAGAAAGGACAAAATTCTAGGAATCCTAATCTTACTCCATGAGTAACCCTTGGATTCACACCAACAAATATATCTGCGCCAAATCTTGTGATAGATTTTCCTGGTGACAGGCTTTCTAGCCTGAATCAGGGTATCAATGACCGACTCAGAGAAACCACGCTTTGATAGAATCAGGCTTTCAATCTCCAAGCAGTCAGACGCAGAGAAGTTAAATATGGATGCTTGAATGGACCTTGGATTAGAAGGTCCTGCCTCATTGGCAGAGTCCACGGTGGAACATATGACATGTCCACCAGGTCTGCATACCAAGTCCTGAGTGGCCATGCAGGTGCTATCAGAATCACTAAAGCTCTCTCCTGCTTGATTCTGGCAACCAGACGTGGGAGGAGAGGAAACGGTGGAAATACATAAGCCAGATTGAAGGACCAGGGCACTGCTAGAGCATCTATCAGTACCGCCTGTGGATCCCGGACCTGGACCCATAAAAAGGAAGTTTGGCGTTCGGTCGGGACGCCATCAGATCCAATTCTGGTGTGCCCCATAGCTGAGTCAGCTGGGCAAATACCTCCGGATGGAGCTCCCACTCCCCCGGATGAAAAGTCTGACGACTTAGGAAATCCGCCTCCCAGTTCTCTACCCCTGGGATATGAATTGCTGAGAGATGGCAAGAGTGATCCTCCGCCCATCGGATTATTTTGGTTACCTCCATCATCGCTAGAGAACTCAGTGTTCCTCCTTGATGATTGATATAGGCTACAGTCGTGATGTTGTCCGACCGAAATCTGATGAATTTGGCCGCAGCTAGCTGAGGCCATGCCTGAAGCGCATTGAATATCGCTCTCAGTTCTAGAATGTTTATCGAGGGAGGAGAGATTCCTCCCGAGACCATAAGCCCTGTGCTTTCAGGGATTTCTAGACTGCACCCCAGCCTAGCAGGCTGGCATCTGTCATTACTATGAGCCACTCTGACCTGTGGAAACACATTCCCTGAGACAGGTGGTCCTGAGACAACCACCAGAGAAGAGAATCTCTGGTATCTTGGTCCAGATGCAGTTGAGGAGATAAATCTGCATAATCCCGATTCCACTGTTTGAGCATGCACAGTTGCAGTGGTCTGAGGTGTAGGCGGGCAAAAGGAACTATGTCCATTGGCGCTACCATGAGTCCGATTACCTCCATACACTGAGCCACTGATGGCCGAGGAATGGAATGAATAGCTCAGCAAGTGATTAAAAGTTTTGATTTTCTGACCTAAGTCAGAAATATTTTAATTTCTACCGAGTCTATCAGAGTCCCTAGGAAGGAAACTCTTGTGAGAGGGACGAGAGAACTCTTTTTTATGTTCACCTTCCATCTGTGAGATCTCAGAAAAGCCAACACGATGTCCGTGTGAGACTTGGCTAGCTGGAAAGTCGACGCCTGAATTAAGATGTCGTCTAGATAAGGCGCCACTGCTATACCCCGCGGTCTTAGAACAAAAGGGACCGTAGCACCTTTGTGAAAATTCTGGGAGCTGTGGCCAACCCGAAGGGAAGAGCCACAAACTGTAATGCTTGTCCAGAAAGGCGAACCTGAGGAATGGTGATGATCTTTGTAGATAGGGATGTGCAGATACGCATCCTTTAAGTCCATGGTGGTCATATATTGACCCTCCTAGATCATTGGTAAAATAGTCCGAATAGTCTCCATCTTGAAGGATGGGACTGAGGAATTTGTTTAGGATCTCTGAGATCTAAAACTGGTCTGAAGGTTCCCTCTTTTTTGGGAACCACAAACAGATTGGAGTAAAACCCCTTGTCCCTGTTCTGCTTTCGGAACTGGGCGGATCACTCCATGGTATATAAGGTCTTCTACACAGCGTAAGAACGCCTCTCTTTTTGTCTTGGTTTGCAGACAATTGAGAAAGATGGAATCTCCCCCTTGGAGGAGAATCTTTGAAATCTAGAAGATACCCCTGGGTTACGATTACCAAAGCCAGGAGTCCCTGAACGTCTCTTGCCCCAAGCCTGAGCAAAGAGAGAAAGTCTGCCCCCTACTAGATCCGGGTCCCAGATCGGGGGCTACCCCTTCATGCTGTCTTCATGGCAGAGCAGCGGGCTTCTTGGCCTGGTTACCCTTGTTCCCAGTCTGGATAGGTCTCCAGACTGACTTGGGATTGAGCAAAATTCCCCTCCGGTTTTGCAGCAGGGGAAGAGGTAGAGGGACCACCTTTAAGTTTCGAAAGGAACGAAAATTAATTTTGTTTGGTCCTCATCTTATTTGTCTTATCCTGAGGAAGGGCATGGCCTTTCCCCTCCAGTGATGTCTGAAATTATCTTTTTCAGCTCAGGCCCAAAGAGGGTCTTACCTTGAAAGGAATGGCTAAAAGCTTAGATTTTGATGACACATCAGCAGACCAGGACTTAAGCCATAACTCTCTACGTGCTAAAATGGCAAAACCCTGAATTCTTTGCCGCTAATTTAGTCAGTTGAAAAGCGGCATCTGTAATAAAAGAATTAGCTAGCTTGAGAGCCCCTAATTCTATCCAGAATATCATCTAATGGGGTCTCAACCTGAAGAGCCTCCTCCAGAGCCTCGAACCAAAAAGCAGCTGCAGTAGTTACAGGAACAATGCACTATAGGTTGGAGAAGAAAACCCTGATGAACAAATATTTTCTTTAGGAGACCCTCTAATTTTTTATCCATAGGATCTTTGTAAGCACAACTGTCCCTCAATAGGTATAGTTGTATGCTTAGCCAGGGTAGAAATAGCTCCCTCCACCTTAGGGACCGTCTGCCACGAGTCCCGCATGGTGTCTGATATGGGAAACATTTTCTTAAAAGTAGGAGGGGGAACGAATGAAATACCTGGTCTAATCCCACTCCTTAGTAACAATAGTCACAATCCTCTTAGGGACTGGAAAAACATCAGTGTAAACAGGAACCTCTAAGTATCTGTCCATTTTACACAATTTCTCTGGGACCACTATAGGGTCACAATCATCTAGAGTAGCTAATACCTCCTTGAGCAATAAGCGAAGGTGTTCAAGCTTAAATTTAAAGGCCGTCATATCAGAATCTGTCTGAGGGAGCGTCTTTCCTGAATCAGAAATCTCTCCCTCAGATAACAAATCCCTTACCCCTACCCCTACTTCAAAACATTGTGATGGTATATTGGATACGGCTACTAAAGCGTCAAGACGGCTCAGCATTAGTGTCAGACATGTTAAACAGGCTATTAATGAAACAAACAAGCTTGGAAAACACTTTAATCAAAGAAAATAACACTTTAAACAAAAACGGTACTGTGCCTTTAAGAGAAAAAACATAATTTATGCTTACCTGATAAATAAATTTATCTTGTGATGTATCGAGTCCACGGATTTATCCTTACTTGTGGGATATTCTCCTTCCCTACAGGAAGTGGCAGAGAGAGCACCCACAGCAGAGCTGTCTATATAGCTCCCCCCTTAGCTCCACCCCCCAGTCATTCGACCGAAGGCTAGGAAGAAAAAGGAGAAACTATAGGGTGCAGTGGTGACTGAAAGTTTAAAAATAAAAATATATATGCCTGTCTTAATAAACAGGGCGGGCTGTGGACTCGATACATCACAAGAGAAATAAATTTATCAGGTAAGCATAAATTATGTTTTCTCTTGTAAGATGTATCGAGTCCACGGATTCATCCTTACTTGTGGGATACTGAAGGGAGGGACAAGACAGGGACCTTAAACGGAAGGCACCACTGCCTTTCTCCCAAAAATAGCCTCCGAAGAAGCAAAAGTATCAAATTTGGAAAATTTGGAAAAAGTATGAAGCGAAGACCAAGTCGCCGCATTACAAATCTGTTCAAAAGAAGCCTCATTTTTAAAAGCCCATGTGGAAGCCACTGCTCTAGTAGAATGAGCAGTAATTATTTCAGGAGGCTGCTGTCCAGCAGTCTCATAGGCCAAACGGATGAAGCTTTTCAGCCAAAAGGAAAGAGAGGTAGCCGTAGCCTTTTGACCTCTCCGCTTACCAGAATAAACAACAAACAATGAAGATGTTTGACAGAAATCTTTAGTTGCTTGTAAGTAGAACTTTAAAGCACGAACCTCATCAAGATTGTGCAACAGACGTTCCTTCTTTGAAGAAGGATTAGGACACAGTGAAGGAACAACAATCTCTTGATTGATATTCTTATTAGAAACAACCTTAGGAAGAAATCCAGGTTTGGTACGCAAAACCACCTTATCTGCATGGAAAATAAGATAAGGGGCATAACACTGTAAAGCAGATAACTCAGAAACTCTTCGAGCCGAAGAGATAGCTACTAAAAACAAAACTTTCCAAGATAGAAGCTTAATATCTATGGAATGCATAGGTTCAAACGGAACCCCTTGAAGAACTTTAAGGACTAAGTTTAGGCTCCAAGGCGGAGCAACAGGCTTAAATACAGGCTTAATTCTGACCAAAGCCTGACTAAATGCTTGAACGTCTGGGACATCTGCCAGAAGTTTGTGTAGTAGAATAGACAAAGCAGATATTTGCCCTTTTAGCTGATAATCCCTTCTCCAAACCCTCTTGGAGAAAAGACAATATTCTAGGAATCCTAATCTTACTCCACGAGTAACCTTTGGATTCACACCAATAAAGATATTTGCGCCAAATCTTATGATAGATCTTCCTGGTGACAGGCTTTCTAGCCTGAATCAGGGTATCAATGACCGACTCAGAGAAACCACGCCTTGATAGAATCAGGCATTCAATCTCCAAGCAGTCAGACGCAGAGAAACTAGATTTGGATGCGTGAAAGAACCTTGGATTAGAAGGTCCCGCCACATTGGCAGAGTCCACGGTGGAACCGAGGACATGTTCACTAGGTCTGCATACTAAGTCCTGCGTGGCCACGCAGGTGCTATCAGAATCACCGAAGCTCTCACCTGCTTGATTCTGGCAACCAGACATGGGAGGAGAGGAAATGGTGGAAATACATAGGCCAGATTGAAGGACCAAGGCACTGCTAGAGCATCTATCAGCACCGCCTTGGGATCCCGGGACCTGGACCCGTAACAAGGAAGTTTGGCATTCTGACGGGACGCCATCAGATCCAATTCTGGTGTGCCCCATAGCTGAATCAGCTGAGCAAATACCTGACGACTTAGGAAATCCGCCTCCCAGTTCTCTACTCCTGGGATGCGGATTGCTGAGAGATGGCAAGAGTGAGCCTCTGCCCATCAGATTCTTTTTTTTACCTCCATCATCGCTAGAGAACTCCTTGTTCCTCCTTGATGATTGATATAAGCTAGAGTCGTGATGTTGTCCAACTGAAACCTGATGAATTTGGCCGCAGCAAGCTGAGGCCATGCCTGAAGCGCATTGAATATCGCTCTCAGTTCTAGAATGTTTATCAGAAGAAGAGATTCCTCCCGAGACCATAAGCCCTGTGCTTTCAGGGAGTTCCAGACTGCACCCCAGCCTAGCAGGCTGACATCCGTCGTTACAATGAGCCACTCTGGCCTGCGGAAGTACATTCCCTGAGACAGGTGGTCCTGAGACAACCACCAGAGAAGAGAATCTCTGGTCTCCTGGTCCAGATGCAGTTGAGAGATAAATCTGCATAATCCCCATTCCACTGTTTGAGCATGCATAGTTGCAGTGGTCTGAGATGTAGGCGGGCAAAAGGAACTATGTCCATTGCCGCTACCATGAGTCCGATTACCACCATACACTGAGCCACTGATGGCCGAGGAATGGAATGAAGAGCTCGGCAAGAGGTTAAGAGTTTTGATTTTCTGACCTCCGTCAGAAATATTTTAATGTCTACCGAATCTATCAGAGTCCCTAGAAAGGAAACTCTTGTAAGAGGGAAGAGAGAACTCTTTTTCATGTTCACCTTCCACCCGTGAGATCTCAGAAAAGCCAACACGATGTCCGTGTGAGACTTGGCTAGCTGGAAAGACGACGCCTGAATTAAGATGTTGTCTAGATAAGGCGCCACTGCTATACCCCGCGGTCTTAGAACCGCCAAAAGGGACCCTAGCACCTTTGTGAAAATTCTTGGAGCCGTGGCCAACCGGAAGGTAAGGGCCACAAACTGGTAATGCCTGTTTAGAAAGGCGAATCTGAGAAATTGATGATGATTACTGTGAATAGGGATGTGTATATACGCATCCTTTAAGTCCACGGTAGTCATATATTGACCCTCCTGGATCAGAGGTAGAATAGTCCGAATAGTCTCCATCTTGAATGATGGAACTTTGAGGAACTTGTTTAGAATTTTGAGATCCAAGATTGGTCTGAAAGTTCCCTCTTCTTTGGGAACCACAAACAGGTTTGAGTAGAACCCTAGCCCCTGTTCCTCTTTTGGGACTGGGCGGATCACCCCATGTTATGTAAGTCTTCTACACAGCGTAAGAACGCCTCTCTCTTTGGTTTACAGACAATCGAGAAATGTGAAATCTCCCCCTTGGAAGGGAGTCTTTGAATTCCAGAAGATATCCCTGGGACACAATTTCTAAAGCCCAGGGATCGTGAACATCTCTTGCCCAAGCCTGAGCGCAGAGAGTCTGCCCCCTACTAGATCCGGTCCCGGATCGGGGGCTACCCCTTAATGCTGTCTTAGAGGCAGCTGCAGGCTTCTTGGCCTGTTTACCCTTGTTCCAAGCCTGGTTAGGTCTCCAGACTGACTTGGATTGGGCAAAATTCCCCTCTTGCTTTGAAGCAGAGGAAGCTGAAGCGGGACCACTCTTAAAGTTCCGAAAATTATTTTGTTTGGTCCTCATCTTATTTGATCTATCCTGAGGAAGGGTATGACCTTTCCCTCCAGTGATGTCTGAAATAATCTCTTTCAGTTCAGGCCCGAATAGGGTCTTTCCTTTGAAAGGGATGTTCAAAAGTCTAGATTTAGGGGGGGCGGGGCTGACCGCCTAAGGAAATGGCAGCATGTTGGGAGAGCTGCTGATGGATGCCCTGAAATCTTCAGATTTATATAGCTACAAAGGCTGAACACAGGTCATCCAGGGTGGCAGGATCCCTCAACCGCACTATTGCAGCACTGCAGGAAGAAAACCGGAGCTCACAACACCCGGGACTACCCCTCCTGGGACCTGGTCGGATCACAATGATAAATTTAGGTCCCGGCTTCTCTGCGGCCTGTTCGGCAGCTTCCCTAAAACGGATTAACAGAACCGCAAATGTTACAGAGTGCAAGCCTGGATAGCTAACCGCTATGAGATATGAGCATGTGCCCCAACACCAAGCAGCGGATATAAACTGGCCCAGAAAGAGAACGTCCCTGCATCGAGACCCTGGCTTACGTGCGCCTGCATTATAGCTCATTACGCGAATGATGGGACGCAGGGAAATCTGTCGACTTGTAAAGATCTCAGCTGGCCATCTCTCAGGGAAAAATATAACTACCCCAAGTTTCTACGGTTTAATAGGAGTGCTCAGAGAATCAGCAATAGCCTGTGTGATAACTGTGTATATGTACCTTCCCCTGGTGTGGGGATTACATTTTCCTCACTCCTGGGGGTCATTTGAATATCTGGAGGGTCTGCCAGTTTGGTCGCAAATACAAAACTTATTTTAGGAGAACCCCCATGCAATCTTTAAACCCCAGAGGCAGCATACTTGCTATTGAGCATCAGATTTAGATATGGAGGGGGACTTTTCCACCACGATACTGGCACTAGTTACTGAGTATGGGCAGCGTATACTTAATAGATTGGACAGCCTAATAAATACCGTAGAGGCCGGCCACATAACAGAGCAGCATGTTTCTGGGAAGGAAGGAGAGCCAGTTCCCAGCGTACATTTTGACACTGTGCAGCTGAGTGGGAGAGATGCACAAACTGTGCTTGTTGCACCCAAAATTGACCAAATGCAGGTTGAGCCTGTGAAGAGGAGTTCCAACATAGCTGGTGGACCTCTGGTCCTATTGGACTGCAATCTGCAGTTATCTGAAAACAGAGTTTACGTGGCCAGAGATCTCATAACCTGGAGAACTGAAATGCAGAAGTCACTCTCTTTGTTTCATTATGGAGTGATCTCAAGACCACAGTGGAGACTTTTTGGAACATTAACCTAATATCAGGGGGGGCCAGCCCGAAGCCGAGAGTTGGAGTGGGATAAAAACAATGTCCGGTAGCTTAGTGCTGACACTGTATTTCCATTGTGGTGTCTACCTGAGTCACGCTTAGGATATTCCCAAATTCTTTACTCGGACTGGCTACTATGATGATGCTATGATGGTATCTGATGTCTTACTTTAGCCCTAGTCAACACTCACTTTATCTCCTATACAATTGAGAATAGATGAACATATCCCCAAAAATGACAATACCCCTGGTTCCCCATTCCCCCAATGATAGTGTCAGGTCCTACAGGTTATAATGTGTAACAGAGAGGGCGGTGGGCGCAGCTTATTGAGGAGTACGGTAGATAGAATTGTATATGTTTGTTTTCAATTTCATGCTTATTATGCAAATGTATAAGTAACACCTCAGAGGCGTACTAATTGGTGCAATTGAGCCCCCCCTCCCTCTATGCGAATTCCTGGCAAGGTAAAGTATAAGGTTTATACACTGTATACAAACCCATTTGGTTCTACGTGTGAATGTAATCAGCCCAACCTTCAATTTCACAATCTACCATAATTCTTTATGACAAAAATTATTCCATAGTCTCATGGTGCCCCCTCCCACTCCTGCATTACCTCCAGATATAGTAGGGGGTCACTTACTGTGGCTTTCCCCCCGCCGCCCCCCCCCCCCCACCCCTTTTATGCGGCAAGGGATAAATAGCTTATCCTCCGCATTATATTGTTTGGCAGAGTTTGGTAGTCTCTGCCCTGTTCGTAGAGTCTAAGTTCAAGTTTGTCCACCTATAAATGCAAATAGGCTCTCCGGACCTATTATGGTAATAATTATGTGTTTAATGTTATGTACTTTGTTGCTTACAGAATTTATGCTCACATACCTCTAATATATTGGTCAGATGATAGGAAGATTTCTTATACCTAATGACCATACTACTGTCTCTATTGTTTGTTCTCTTTTCTGTAACCCCAAGATATTGCAAAAAGTATATTATCTATGGTAGAGTTGTCTGAGCTTAATCCCTCACAATTATTGTTCGAATGTAAGTAAATTGTATTATTGTATAAATGATGTGCCTTCAACTATACCTAAGATGTCAGATCCCTGGCGGGATCTCTGTCGCATTGAGGTCACTATCCGAATATAGTAATAAAATGAGGCATAATATTGAGGGGTAACACTTTGACGCAGCTAGATGTGAGGTGTCTCCCTGTAAGTAGAAGGACTGATCTATGTATCCAATGCCTCTTACATTATTGTGTTTGTGATGTTGCCCTTCAAATTGTAACTGTTTTATGAGCGATTTGTTTACCTCAATAAAAATATTTTTAAAAATAAAAAAGTCTAGATTTAGATGACACATCAGCAGACCAGGACTTAAGCCATAACGCCCTGCGTGCTAAAATGGCAAAGCCTGAATTCTTTGCCGCTAATTTAGCCAGTTGAAATGCGGCATCAGTAATAAAAGAATTAGCCAACTTAAGGGCCTTAATTCTGTCCATTATCTCCTTTAATGGAGTCTCCATCTGAAGAGCCTCTTCTAGAGCCTCGAACCAGAAAGCAGCTGCAGTAGTTATAGGAACAATGCTCGCAATAGGTTGGAGAGAAAAACCCTAATGAACAAAAAATTTCTTCAGGAGACCCTCTAATTTTTTATCCATAGGATCTTTGAAAGCACAACTGTCTTCGATAGGTATAGTTGTACGCTTAGCAAGAGTAGAAATAGCTCCCTCCACCTTAGGACAGTCTGCCACGAGTCCTGTATGGTGTCAGATATGGGAAACATTTTCTTAAAAACAGGAGGGGGAGAGAACGGAATACCTGGTCTATCCCACTCCTTAGTAATAATATTCACAATCCTCTTAGGGACTGGAAAAACATCAGTGTAAACAGGAACCTCTAAGTATTTATCCATTTTACACAATTTCTCTGGAACCACTATAGGGTCACAATCATCTAGAGTCGCTAATACCTCCCTGAGCAATAAGCGGAGGTGTTCAAGCTTAAATTTAAAGGCCGTCATATCAGAATCTGTCTGAGGAAGCGTCTTTCCTGAATCAGAAATTTCTCCCTCAGATAACAAATCCCTCACCCCTACTTCAGAGCATTGTGAGGGCATATCAGATACGGCTACTAAAGCGTCAGACGGCTCAGCGTTTTTCCTAAACCCAGAGCTGTCCCGCTTTCCTTGTAAACCAGGCAGTTTAGAGAAAACCTCTGTGAGGGTTGTATTCATAACTGTGGCCATATCCTGTAAAGTAAAAGAATTTGACGCACTAGAGGTACTTGGCGTCACTTGAGCGGGCGTTACTGTTTGTGACACATGGGGGGAGCTAGATGGTGAACCTTATTTACTTCTGACTGAGAATCATCTATTGCTCTATTTTTAAGTGCTAATATATGTTCTTTATAGTTTATAGACATATCAGTACAATTGGGACACATTCTAAGAGGGGGTTCCACAATGGCTTCCAAACATATTGAACAAGGATTTTCCTTGGTGTCAGACATGTTAAACAGGCTAGTAATGTAACAAGCAAGCTTGGAAAACACTTAATCAAAGTAAATAACACTTAGAATTAAAACGGCACTGTGCCTTTAAGAGAAAAAAAGTTGCACAAATTCTGCAAAACAGTGTAAAAAAGCAGTAAACTTAACGACATTTTTACAGTAGCATCATAAAGGACTTAGTGACTTTGCACAGCTATGCAAAATAAACAATTAACCCCTTAATGGCAAAACCGGGATTGAAAAAACGTCAAAACCGGTAAAAAAGACTTTCAGCACCTTGCCACAGCTCTGCTGTGGCTCCTACCTGCCCTTCAGAACGATTTGTGGGAAAAAAAAAAAACTTCTCTTACAGCCCCAAACACAGTAGGCAACCTCAGGAGAAGCAGTTAGAGGTCTCTGAGGAAAAAGAAACTGCGCAACTGAGGCGTGGAAAATAGGCCCCTCCCACCTCACTCGATGTTTTGAGGCCTATCAAACAAACACCAGAGTGTCTCTTAATTAACCATGTGGGTTAAAAACCCCAAAAACAAGCCACAATGACCTTTAGTCCCTTCAAAAAACGTTATAATTGCATCATACACTAAATAAACAAAAACGTTTTTTTTTTTTTTTTTTTTTTTTAACAGTGTCACCAGTAACTAATGAGCCCTTCAAGCAAGCTGAAATTCCTATCCAAGAGTCTGAATACAGCTTACCCTTCCCTCATGGGAATAATGCCAGCCTTTTCTAGAATTAACACAGTCTGTCTAGAAAAATATAGACTGAACATACCTCATATGCAAAGTCCAGAAAGGAAACAGCACATGGGAGTGAAGAATGTGCACGGTAGACCTAGGGCGCTGCCAAGCCCTAATACACATGAACAAAGATGAGCAGGGTCTCCAGCACTTTATCTAACAGACTTTATTTAAACACAAATAACGACGTTTCTGTGTCACAGCACCTTATTCATGCTTGGTGAACATACCTCATATGCAGCTTAGCATGCAAACCTTCCCCCAACTGAAGTTTTCCTGTACTCTTCAGCCCTTGTGAGAACAGCAGTGGATCTTAGTTACAAAGTGCTAAGATCATCATCCTCCTTGCAGAAATCTTCATCCCTTTTTGCAAGAGAGTGAATAGTACACAACGGTACCATTTAAAATAACAAACTTTTGCTTGAGAAAAATAAAAAACTAACATTTTTGTCACCACACTCCTCTTGCCCTTCCTAGCAGTTAAGCAGGCAGAGAGAATGACCGGGGGGTGGAGCTAAGGGGGGACAGCTCTGCAGTGGGTGCTCTCTCTGCCACTTCCTGTAGGGAAGGAGAATATACCACAAGTAAGGATGAATCCGTGGACTCTATACATCTTACAAGAGGAAAAAGCTGCACAAACTCTGCAAAACAGTGTAAAAAAGCAGTAAACAAAACGAAATTTTTACAGTAGCATCATAAAGCCTTAGTAACTTTGCACCACTATGCAAATAAACAATTAACCCCTTAATGTAAAAACTGGATTTAAAAAACGTCAAAACCGATAAATAACGTTCAGCACCTTGCCACAGCTCTGCTGTGGCGCCTACCTGCCCTTTAGGAACGATTTGTGGGGGAAAAAACCTCTTTACAGCCTTCAAATACATTAGGAATCTCTGAAGAAGTAGCTGGATGCTTCTGAGGTAAATAAACTGTGCAACTGAAAATAGGCCCCTCCCACCTCACTTGATGTTATGGGGCCTAAAAGAAACACCACAGAGTGTTTCTTAATCTAGCCATGTGGGTTAATAACCCTTAAACAAGCCACAAAGACCCCTTAAAGTCCCTCAAAAAACGTTTTATTTGTAATTAAACCAAAACGTTTTTTCCTATTAGTGTCACCAGTAACTATGAGCCCTTTATGCAAGCTTGGATTCCTCTTTTACTGAATACAGCTTTCCCTCATGGGGATATTGCCAGCCTTTTCTAGAAATAACACAGTCTGTCTAGAAAAAAATAGACTGAACATACCTTAATGCAGTTTAGCCTGCAAACTGTTCCCCCAACTGAAGTTTTCCTGTACTCTTCAGCCCTTGTGAGAACAGCAGTGGATCTTAGTAACAAAATGCTAAGATCATCATCCTCCTTGCAGAAATCTTCATCCCTTTTCTGCCAGAGAGTAAATGGTACACAACGGTACCATTTAAAATAACAAACTTTTGCTTGAGAAAATAAAAACTAACATTTTTGTCACTACACTCTCTTTGCCCTTCCTAGCAGTTAAGCAGGCAGAGAGAATGACTGGGGGTGGAGCTAAGGGAGGAGCTATATGGACAGCTCTGCTGTGGGTGCTCTCTCTGCCACTTCCTGTTGGGAAGGAGAATATCCCATAAGTATGGATGAATCCGTGGACTCGATACATCTTACAAGAGAAAATAACTGTTCTATGGGTAAAGAGAATTTCTTATTTCCCCACAATATTCATTTAAATTAATGATTTAGGCACATTCACCTATTTTGTAACCTGAGTAGGATATCTACGCACCACAGTTCAATTTCTACTCGCCAATGGCTAGTGAAAATTTAGAGATTAGAGGATAGAGAGTTGTCTATTGTTCCCCTGGACTAACCTCCCAATTCCTTGACAACTTTGCTGCCTGGCTTTCTTACTTTCTCTCTACAAATACACCTTTTCTAATCCTAGGGGGACTTCAACATCCCCATTGATATGCCATTTGCCCCTGCTGCCTCTAAACTTCTCACACTCACAAACTCCCTTTGGTCTCTCACAATCCACCCTATTCCATACTAACTGCAACGGATTCTCTATAGATCTGGTATTCTCCTACCTCTGCTCCCTTTCTGATGTCATCTGTCGCCCATTTCCCATCTCAGACCACCATCTGCTCACCTATAATCTTAATGTACATGCTAAACCTTTAGAAATCTGCACACTGTGGATCCTTTCCAACCTTATTCAAAAACCCTTCCCCCAACACAGTATCCTGCCCTGACCTTGTTACAATCCACTATAACAATGCTCTCTCCTCTGCACTCGACATCCTTGCTCCTCCACAAATTTGCAAAACCCCACGTCGTCAGCTCCAGCCCTTTCACTCAGCAAACACGCTACCTACAATAATGCTCCCGTGCTGCTGAACGTGCCGGGAGGAAATCCTCCTCTGCCCTTCACTTAGACAAGCAAAACTACTTCTCTTCTATCTTCTCACTCCTCAAACCCTAAATGTCTCTTATCTATTTTCAACACTCTCCTCTATCCACCTGCACCACCCCCTTTAATCTGCCTTTAGTGCTCAAGACTTGGCAGTCTACTTTTTTCATCCGAAGTAACATCCCAACACAAGACTGCAACCTTCTGTCCTCCACCCCCCGGTCACCCCCTCCACCACTCTCAGTACCTTCCCCCCAACCACTGAGAATGAAGTGAGTTCCCTAATGTCTTCCTTACACCTCACTACCTGCCCACTTGACCCCATCGCTTTACATCTAATACCTTCTCTGTCTTTTATCCTCAATCCAGCTCTTACTCACATATTCAACCGATCCCTTACTACTGGTAAATTTCCATCTTCCTTCAAACATGCAAAGGTCACCCCATCCTCAAAAAACCCTCCCTCAACCCCAATTCTCCTGCAAACTACCGCCCCATATCACTGCTTCCGCTAGTTTCAAAAGTCCTAGAAAAACTAATTTTCGATTGCCTAACCCACTTCCTGTCCTCCAACTTATTGCTTTACCCCATGAAATCTAGCTTCCATCCCCAACACTCAACTGAGACTGCCTAACAATCTTCTTTCTGCTAAAAACAATGGCCGCTACTCTATATACTTATCTTGCTTGACCCGTCTGCTGCCTTTGACACTGTTGAACATTCCCTACGGACTCTCAGCTCTCTTAGGCTCTGTAACATTGCCCTCTCCTGGATCCACTCTTATCTCTCTAATAGGTCCTTTTCTGTCTCATTTGCTGGCGACTCCTCTTCATTGCCTCTGTCTGTTAGAGTACCTCAAGGCTCTGTTCTAGGTCCTCTATTCTTCTCCATCTATACTTCCTCACTGGGTAAACTTATCAGTAGCTATGGCTTCACCTCTATGATACTCAGATCTACCTATCCACCCCTACACTCTCTCCTTCTGTCCCTTTCCACATCAGCGACTGTTTATCTTCCTGGATGGCCTCTCATTACCTAAAAATCAACATGTCAAAGACTGAGCGTTTTCTAATCCCCCCCCATCTAATTCTACTCTAGTTTCTAACTTTACTATCACTGTTGGCGACACCACTATCTCCCCCATTACCCCAAGTCTGCTGCCTAGGAGTTACACTTGACTCCAATCTGTCCTTCATACCCCACATCCAATTGCTCTCTTCATCCTGTCGCAACCACCTACATAATATCTCCAAAATTCGTCCTTTTCTGAGTGTTGAAACTACTAAACAGCTAATCCATTCCCTAGTAATTTCCCGACTTGACTTCTGTAATAACCTACTAACTGACCTTCCTCTCTCCCGCCTCTCCCCCCCTTCAATCTATCCTAAATGCCTCTGCTAGGCTAATCCATGTCTCCAGACGCTCTGTATCTGCTGCACCCCTCTGAGTCCCTTCACTGGCTCCCCAATCACAGCAGAATCAAATTTAACAATTCTCACTCTGACCTAAAAAACCCTTACCAATGCAGCCCCCCTCCTACCTGTCCTGACTCATAAACAAATATACTTCATCCCGCCCACTAAGATCCAACAATGATCTACTCCTTGCAATTTCTACCATCACCTCCTCCTAGGCTGGACTACAGGACTTCTCTCGTGCTGCACCAACCCTCTGGAATGCACTTCCTCAAGCTGTCAGACTTTCCCCCAACCTCTCCTCCTTTAAACGCTCACTAAAGACCTTCTTGTTCAGGAAGTCTATCACCAAATCAGTAACTATTGAATTCCACTTGCCTAATAGTTGCCCTCATCTAACTCCACACTAACATTCCCCCCTTTGCAGTCCCAAACTCCTGTTTCTCACCCTCCTACCCATCTAGATTGTAAGTTCCCATGGGAACAGGCCCCCCCAATTCCCCCTGTATTTGTTTGTTAAATTTTGTCTGGCGTCTCATATTGCACTGTACTTCTATCTTTGTTACCCATGGACAGCTCTGCGGAATCTGTTGGATAATAATAATAATAATAATATACATACACACACTGGTAGCTACAAGGAAAGCAATAAAGGTAAAGGGATAGCAAACAATTTAAAAAAAGTTTTCAATTTACTTTTATCAAATTTGCTTTGTTACCATGATATTCTGTTTTGAAGAGATACCTAGGTAGGTGTCTGGAGCACTACATGTCAGGCAATAGTGCTGCCATCTAGTTGTCTTGAAAATAAATAGCATTCTTGCAAAACTGCTGTCATAGTGCTCCAGAAATGGTCCGGCTCCTAAGCATACATCCCGGCTTTTCAACAAAAGATACCAAAAACAAATTGATAATAGAAGTAAATTAGAAAGGGTTTTCAAATCACATGCTCTATCTAAATCATGAAAGTAAAAATGTGGTTTCGTATCCCTTTAATCATAGATGTGGCCAAGAGAAAGGAGAAAATAAGAAAGTAGGAAAGAAAAAGAAGGGTACAAGAAATGCAAACTGGTACTGCTGCCATTTATTATGGTAAAATAAGGGTAGGTCTCGTAGACTCATCATCATGAAAAAAATTAAATTTATCAGATAAGCCTAAATTTTATTTTCTTTCATAAGATGGTGAGTGCACATCACTTGTGGGATCCTATACCCAAGCTGTGAAGTCCATGAGACCACCATGAAATAGGGAGGGGAAAAACAGTTAAGGCAGGTAGAGGCACAAAACATGCACTGCGGCCTGCAGAACTTTCCAACCAAAAACAGCCCCAGAAGAGGCAAACATGTCAAAATGGTAACATTTAGTAAAAGGTATGTAAAAATCATTATATTTTGCATCAATAAATATGACCCTGGGGAGGTCTACCTAAGGGTGATGGGGGAAATCAGACATGGACTTCTTGCCTAGTGTGCTTAGAAGTTTTCCTCTGTGAAAAACACAACTGGGCTAAAAAGAGGCTGCTCCTAGGTGTTAACTCGCCATAAAACACGCTACTGAGCTGTTTGTTCCTGGTAGAGCGTTTCTCTCTTTGTTTGCATTATGACTCTGGAGGTTTCCCTAAGGGTAATGTGGGAAACCAGACATGGACTCCTTGCCCAGTGTGTTTAGAGGAATATGGCTACACCTCACTGACGAGGCCCACAGAAGGCAGGAACAATCATCTGGGGTTGTAATGTCCCTT
Source organism: Bombina bombina (assembly GCF_027579735.1). Taxonomy (NCBI): domain Eukaryota; kingdom Metazoa; phylum Chordata; class Amphibia; order Anura; family Bombinatoridae; genus Bombina; species Bombina bombina. Next base: position 229,421,404 of record NC_069500.1, on the reverse strand, counting down.
GTTCAATGGAAAATTGCCTGGTATTTTGGGGCTAGACTGATAAAGTGATTTACTTGTGTGAAAAACACAACTGGGCTAAAAGAGGCTGCTCCTAGGTGGTAACTCACCATAGAACAAGCTACTGAACTGTTGTTCGTTCATGGTATAGCATTTTTCTCTTTGTATGCATCTCTTTATATTATGTTGCTGAACTACAATTATCTGATGTGTTCAGAATAAACAGCCTTATGAAGCAAAAAGTAGTTTGTTCTTAAAAGTGAATTATCCTGATAAAAACAAAAAAACACAACAATTAGATATGGAGAATCACACTTCCGGTGGGAGGAGCGTCGAGTTTGGCAGTCTCCGTTTTTGGGAAATACTACACCCGTTGGAGGAGAATAGACTGGTACAAGGCAGCTCGGAAGTCTTTGAATCCGGAAATGGTCAGGTGGCTCTGACTGCAATCCTCTGCATCAGAAATCACAGCCGGGGGTAAAATGATGTCACAGGTAGCAAACTGAACTGTCGATACCTGGAAATCATAGCAGCATGGTGTTAGCATCCGGGACAGAAGCCCCACAAGAGCCAGTAAGAAAATTCGGAACGCCCGTCATAATAACCTGCTGGAGTTTGGATACGCAAACGTGTGGGAGGTGTCTCAAGCGGACCTGTATCCTCTGAAAGGTAGCAGTGAAGTGGGCCAAGGCGGTGAGAGAGGCGATTGCCAATTTACTGAGCTTATGCACTTAAGCATGTGAACCCCCTGACCACTGATGAAAAAAAGAGTGAGAAATAAAAAAACTAATTACATTTTTAAACTTTATTTGTTGGACTAAATAAAAAAATCCTCTAGACTCCACTGCAGTTTTGACTAAGACACATTAAAATTGCAGTTTTTAATTTGTTTAGGCTGAAGTGTGGAATGGGCTTTGCCTAATACTTCTATCTATCGCACTGCACAGCATGTGCGATAGATAGAAGTATAGGCAAAAGCTCTTACCACTTTAAAACTGCATTGACTGCAGCACCACCTACAGGCCAGCCCATAGCCTTCTTAATCGCACAGCTTTTAGTGTGCGAGTGAGAGCCAGCTGTCACGTGACACTCGCACACTAAGAGATGTATGTGTGTGTGGGAGGAGGAGCATCGTGGTCTCAGAGATGGAACTGAAGTTGGGCAAATTGGCCCTTGTCCAAGGGCCCATCACCTTAGAGAGGGGCCCCCGCCTGTACAATGCAGCAGCAGAGTTAAGATTTTTTATTTTTATATTCTGTTTTTTATATTGGGCTTGCTGGATTTAAGTTTTGGGCTGGTGTTGTAACTTTGTGGTGGGACATTTGTGCAGTGGACTGGAGACCTGGTGGCGAGGCCAGTATGCGCGCTGCATCTGCTCATCATGCTGAGCCTGTTAGTTGTACTAGTAGTGAGTCGTGACTACTCATGTAGCTGCAGACATGTGCCACAAGTGTAAGTTGGTGACCGTGACCCTAGCATGACGCAAGGCGAGGGTAAGAGTTGTTATCACTCTGCGACTGCACCTGGTTACTGGTAAGGTTAAACACCGGTCACTCCCCTGATCCTTCAGTCTCCCTTCTCTGTTCCTGACCTGTTCCCTCTGCATGTGCGGTCTCTTCTCATGGTCACCCACTATCTCACTGAGAGAAAGAGAGCTTGGGGTGAGTATTAGGGACCACGCCAGCAGAGGGAATAGGAAGCTGCACTCTGTCCTGCTTGGGCCCAACCTGGAGTTTAAGGAGAGTGCCGGGAATGCGGACCCCCAGACAAGGCTGCTTCTGGTATTGGGACAGGTGCCCAACCTGCACCTAGTACCGTGGAGGAAACTTGAGGGAAAGCTGCAGTCCAGAGTCATGCTCGGAAGAGGTGAGAGCAAGAAAGCTGCTGCAGGGTACTGTCCTTAGTAAAAAGTGACTAGATTCTTTTTGTTTGTCAAAATTGCCATTTTTCATGATTCCCAGCAAAGCAATTCCTGTGTCATTCTCACCCTTAGTGTGTGCGTTTAATGTTGCCTAAATTGCTTTATATATACTGCATGAAGGGTATATACTATTATATGATCTTTTTATACAGAAAAAAAGCATGCTATATTCTAATCTAGACTAGATTCTAGTCTAGATTAGAATATAGCATGCTTTTTTTCTGCATAAAAAGGATCATATGATAGTGTATATGTATATGGATAGATAGATAGATAGATAGATAGATAGATAGATAGATAGAATAAATAATGAAGAGTGCACTCGCCAGGACTTTTCAGAAGTTTTATTCCAAATATGTGAACGTTTTCGGGGGATTAGCCCCTTCCTCAGACATACAAAAATACAATATGAGCAAACCCACACCGGATACCCTTAAATAGGTAGGCCAGCCAATCACTCGCTCTCCAGTAGAGGGTGCCACCCACTAGTGAGGTCACCCCACTGGCAACGAATGAGGCTGGCTCAATACAACTAAATGAAATGTAAATAAATGTGAACAGCAGGACAATAAAGCATAAACAGAGATATACAAAATAAAATAAAACAGGCCCATGGTATCAGTAGTACAGTAGATAAATGGCACATACTAAATGAAAAAACAAAACAAAAAAATCAAAAAGATCAAAACTTAAAAAAAGTTAAACACATAGGTAAATCACATCATCATAGGTATATGTAAAACACATAAACAACTGAAATGATCAATAGAATAGACAAACAATGCATGCCCATGTATAGTAACAAGTGTAAAAAAAATGTATAAGTGTATATATGTAGTCATGTAGTTGCGATTAAAGATCACAAACTAACGCAATGAACTGGGATATAGCAACCTAAACCAATGTCATGTAACACTGTAAAGTAGTCAAACCTATTAAGAAGGCTAAATAATCAAATAGTCAATTAAACGTACCGGCATATAGGATAAAAAAAAAAAGACCTAACAGTATGATCAATCATAGGGGTCAAACAGCTTGCAGAAAAAAAAACGGGAACGTTGGTATATTTAAAAATTAGAGCGCAAACTGGCCGGTTGCCATAGCAACCTGGTATATACAAGATAATATATACAAGATAATATATAAATGACTCCACCTTATGTGGGATTGCATCAAAATGGTCACACTTTGGGGAATTATAGGTGGACACTACGCTGATCACTGCGAGCTGTGAGAGGGCAAATCAAGGTACTATCTCTGTGAAATTGAGAGAATCGCATTTGAAATTCCTGCACCAAGCCTATATTACCCCTGGCGTGCGTGCTAAATGGGTTCAGGGGGCACATGATTTATGTAGCAAATGCAGTCGCAATTCTCCTGATTGGATCCATTTGTTGTGGGGATGCCCCAAGGTGCAAATATTTTGGCAAAAAATGTCGTACTGGCTGACTAAATTAACTAAACAAAATTTGTCCCTCTTGGTGCAACATGTGATTTTCTTGACGCCTAAAGACCTGACGTACAAATACGACATCTTTATAACTACAGTCCTCATGCTAGCTAAACAGATCATTCTAAAGGAGTGGGTAGGTGAGCGGACCCTACCGTTTCAGCAGTTACTCAAGACGATACATACTCAGATGCTAATTGAGCAGGCGGACACTAGGGGAGACCCTGAGAAAAGAGTAAAGAGATTTCTCCTTAAGTGGGAGGTCTATCTGTTACACTTACCGGACATAGTGAGGGACAGAGTTCTCCTTCCTTTTAAAAACAGTCAGTATGTCCTCAATGAAAATCTTAGAGGCAATTGGTGTCTGTCCTCAGATCAGGTCCGTTAACGATTTCTCTCACTTGTGTAATCTATGTGTCGGCTGGATGGGGGGATCCGGAGGTGCTCTGGGTGAGTATGATTGTTATCTGTTGTCCGTCCCTTTTTTTTTCTCTCTCTCTTTTTTCTCTCTCTCTCTCTCTTTCTATGCTATTTTTCTTCGTCTTCTTATCTTAGTTGTTATGTTTTTCTTTGTTTGTTTGTTTAAAAAATGTTCTTGAAAAATTTTGAGTCCAAGTGCATGCATGAAAATCTCATTCAAATGTCATGCTTTGTAATACGGTCTTTATTTTCCCTGTCTTATTATGCATATATTCACATCGAAACATTTTTTACCAATGTGACTGTACTTGCCATGTATGTCTTGGATTCTTTTCTATAAATAAAGTTAAAAAAAAAAAAAAAGATACGGGAGATGGAAAAATATGCTTTGACACCCAGTACATGTCGTTCTCCTTCAGCCTTTTTATACAATGGTCCACGACCCTCAACAGGCACAACAGCATGAAACACCACATATGCCATCCTTTTGCACAATAGAGTACAGGTATGGCATCGATTTTAGGAACCCAGAGATAATTTTTAGGAACCGGGAGATGGAAAAAGATGCTTGGACACCCAGTACAGGTTGTTCTCCTTCAGCCTTTTTATACGAGGTTCCCCGACCCTCAACAGGCACAACAGCATGAAATACCACCACATATGCCATCCTTTTGCACAATCGAGTACAGGTATGGCATCGATTTTAGGTACATGGAGACAATTTTTAGGAAGGAACCGGGAAATGGAAAAAGATGCTTGGTCGGTCCTCTTACTTCAAATTTGGGGCACTGCGCATGCAATCTACTGTGCCACCAAATATGAGTGGTGTGTTAAGTAATACTATTCTTAACAGTTTAATCACTATTATGTGCCTTTTTTTTGGTTTGGGTTTTGTAGCCACAGTGCAGCACCAGAGGCCAGAAAAATTAGGCATGTACAAATGCCTGAAAAATTAGGTATTGTTGCAGCCGCTGCTGTAGCAGCGGCCAGAAAAATTGACGTTTGTTTGACAGTTAGAAAGTGCCCTAAAACATTGGTTGTTGGTGGATAAGTCACGCAAGTCATCCGGCATTCGAAGATAAAATACAGCAGCGTGTGTACCATTTGTAGCCCAAGGCAGCTCGTCATCTCATCATGCCTTTTTTACTCTAATGTATCTCACAATGTCAGTCCCTTCAGGATCCATCCCTCATTCATTTTAATAAAGGTGAGATAATCAAGACTTTTTTTACCTAGGCGACTTCTCTTCTCAGTGACAATACCTCCTGCTGCACTGAAGGTCCTTTCTGACAGGACACTTGAAGCGGGGCAGGCCAGAAGTTCGATTGCAAATTGGGATAGCTCAGGCCACAGGTCAAGCCTGCAAACCCAGTAGTCAAGGGGTCCATCGCTCCTCAGAGTGTCGAGATCCACAGTTAATGCTAGGTAGTCTGCCTGTTGGTTGAGTCTTTCTCTGAGGCTAGATCCCGAAGGGCTGTGGCTTTGCATAGGAGTTAAAAAGGTCCGCATGTCCTCCATCAAAAACACGTCTGGAAAGCGTCTTGTCCTTGCCGGCGTGGTCGTGGGAGGAGGAGGAGGATTACTTTCATCTCTTCCCCTGTTAGATTCCCATTGTGCTGTGACATCACCCTTATATGCTGTGTAAAGCATACTTTTTAATTTATTTTTGAACTGCTCCATCCTTTCCGACTTGCCGGAATTCAGTAACATTTCAGTCACTTTATGCTTATACCGGGGTCTAGTAGCGTGGACACCCAGTAAAGGTCGTTCTCCTTCCGGTTTTTTTATACGAGGGTCCCTCAACAGGCACGACAGCATGAAAGACCCCATTTGCACAAGGTTGGATGCCGAGCTAATCATGTCCCGTTCCTCGTCCTCACTGATCTCACTGAAGTTATCTTCTTCCCCCCAGCCACGTACAACACCACGGGAACCAGATAGGTGACAACAACGAGCACCCTGGGATGCCTGTTGTGCTTGGTCTTCCTCCTCCTCCTCAAAGCCACATTCCTCCTCTGACTCCTCTTCCTCACAATGCTCTTCCTGCGTTGCCGCAGGTCCAGCAAGCGATGCTGATAAGGCTGTTTCTGGTGGTGATGGACACCACAACTCTTCCTCTTCACACTCATCTACGGCCTGATCCAGCACTCTTCGCAGGGCACGCTCCAGGAAGAAAACAAATGGTATGATGTCGCTGATGGTGCCTTCGGTGCGACTGACTAGGTTTGTCACCACCTCAAAAGGACGCATGAGCCTACAGGCATTGCGCATGAGCGTCCAGTAACGTGGCAAAAAAATCCCCAGCTCCCCAGAGGCTGTCCTAGCACCCCGGTCATACAAATACTCGTTAACAGCTTTTTCTTGTTGGAGCAGGCGGTCGAACATTAGGAGTGTTGAATTCCACCGGGTCGGGCTGTCGCAAATCAAGCGCCTCACTGGCAGGTTGTTTCGCTGCTGGATATCTGACAAGTGCGCCATGGCTGTGTAGGAATGCCTGAAATGGCCACACACCTTCCTGGCCTGCTTCAGGGCGTCCTGTAAGCCTGGGTACTTATGCACAAATTGTTGTACAATCAAATTACACACATGTGCCATGCACGGCACATGTGTCAACTTGCCCAATTTCAATGCCACCACCAAATTACTTCCTTTGTCAGAAACAACCTTGCCAATCTCCAGTTGGTGCAGAGTCAGCCACTGATCCATCTGTGCATTCAGGGCGGACAGGAGTGCTGGTGTGGTGTGACTCTCAGCTTTCAGGCAAGTCAACCCCAAGACGGCATGACACTGCCGTATCCGGGATGTTGAATAGTACCTGAGGAGCTGGGGGGTGCCGTTGATGTGGAGCAAGACACAGCAGTGGAAGAGGACTCAGCCGAGGAAGAGGTTATGGAAGATGATGGAGTAGGAGGAGTAGAGGAAGTAGCAGCAGCCCCGCCTGCAAGTCGTGGTGGTGTCACCAACTCCTCTGCAGAGCCACGCATTCCATGCTTATCAGCCGTCAGCAGGTTTACCCAATGCGCAGTGTAGGTGATATACCTGCCCTGACCATGCTTTGCAGACCAGCTATAAGTGGTCAGATGGACCCTTGCCCCAACGCTGTGTGCCAGACATGCCATTACTTCCTTTCGCACAATCGAGTACAGGTTGGGGATTGCCTTTTGTGAAAAGAAATTTCGGCCGGGTACCTTCCACTGCGGTGTCCCAATAGCAACAAATTTTTTGAACACCTCAGACTCCACCAGCTTGTATGGTAAAAGCTGGCGGGCTAAGAGTTCTGACAAGCCAGCTGTCAGATGCCGGGCAAGGGGGTGGACTTTGGGAAATTGGCTTCTTACACTCAAACATGTCCTTGACAGACACCTGACTGTGGGCAGATGACCAGGAACTGCTATGTAAGAGAGACTGAGTGGAGGATGGTTGAGAGGGGGCAAGGAGGACAGCAGTGGTTGACGTGGCTGAAGATGCTGGACCAGGAGGAGGATTGCGGCTTTGAGTTTGTGTGCTGCTTCTACTCATGTGTTCTTCCCATCGGAGTTTGTGATGTGAGACCATGTGCCTTCGCAAAGCAGTTGTACCTAGGTGGGTGTTGCACTTCCCACGACTCAGTTTCTTTTGGCACAGGTTGCAAATGGCATCGCTGTTGTCAGAGGCAGAGACACAAAAAAAATGCCACACTGCTGAGCTCCGCGATTACAGCATTCTTGTGGTGGCATTGATTGGCGTGCTGTCTGGCTGACCCCGGGTGCCGATGCATGCTGTCTGACTGTGCCACTAGCTCCTTGCGTTGCGACGGTCTCCCCCTGCTTCCAACTTGTCTCCTCCTCCTCTCTGTCTCCCCATCTGAACTTTCCCACTCTTCTTCTTCTCTTCTAGCAGGCACCCACGTGACATCCACGACACATCATCATCAACCACTTCACTTGTATCTGACAAATCAACAAAGGAAGCAGCAGTGGGTACAACATCATCATCACACCGTACGTCCATGTCTGTAATGCTGCCTGACTGAGACATATCACTGTTATCTACATCCTCTGTCAATGATGGTTGCGCATCACTCATTTCTTCCAACTGATGTGTCAATAACTCCTCTGACAGATCAAGTGAAGCGGCTGTGGTACTAGTGTTGGTGGTGGCGGCAGGCGGGCGAGTGGCACTGGTCACTTGAGAGGTGCCCGAAGTTAAGCTTGAGGTGGATGGTGCGTCAAAGTTAGGACTAGGAGCGGAAGCTGTAGAAGATTGGGTGTCCTGTGTTAGCCATTCAACTAGGTCCTACTCCGAACTTTTTGCGTCCATGGCACTGTGCATAGTTGTAGGGTCTAAGGGAATCACAGCACCACGATGGCACCTGCGGGGTGGCCTGCCTCTGCCTGTCTTTTTTTTTTTAAATGTACACTTACACTACTATTAAACAAATTATGAGTGGTGGCACTGGGCAAGTGGGCACAGTATACGCTGTGAGCCTGACACAAAAAAGCAGACTGATGTTTCACAGTCAAAAAAGTTTTTTTAAAAATATTTACAAAACTGTTATAACAGATATGATTGGTGGCACTAGTTGGCAAGTGGGCCTGGCACACACGCTGGGAGGCAGGCAACTGCAATTAGATTACAGGAGAAGACTGATGTTTCACAGTCAAAAAAGTTTTTTTAAAAATATTTACAATACTGTTATAACAAATATGATTGGTGGCACTAGTTGGCAAGTGGGCCTGGCACACACGCTGGCAGGCAGGCAACTTCAATTAGATTACACTAGCAGACTGATGTTTCACAGTCAAAAAAGTTTTTATTTTAAATATTTACAATACTGTTATAACAAATATGATTGGTGGCACTAGTTGGCAAGTGGGCCTGGCACACACGCTGGCAGGCAGGCAACTGCAATTCAATTACACTAGCAGACTGATGTTTCACAGTCAAAAAAGTTTTTATTTTAAATATTTAAACAACAGTTATAACAAATATGATTCGTGGCACTAGTTGGAAAGTGGGCCTGGCACACACGCTGGCAGACAGACAACTGCAATTAAATAACACTAGCAGACTGATGTAAAAGTTTTTTTTAAAAAAAGTTACACTAATTTTACAACAGATAGGAGTGGTGGCACTGAGGATGGAAGTAGGCACAGTATATGCTGGCAGCCTGACACACAGGCTGGCACTAGTGGCAGGCTGGCCTGGCAACTAAAATTAAATAACAATAGAAGACTGATGTAAAAGTTTTTTTTTTTACAAAATTTAAACTAATGTTACAACAGATATAAGTGGTGGAAAACAGAGCTATTAATCACAGTATATGATGTGGCCCTGACACACAGGCCTGATGGAAAATGAAATTAGATTACACTAGCAAAATGATGTAAAAGTTTTTTTTTTTTTAATTTACACTAATGTTCAGCAGATATCAGTGGTGGCACTAATCACAGTATATGCTGTGAGTCTCACACACAGGCTGACAGGCAGGCAAATGCAAATAAAATTAAAAAAAAAAAAAAAACTACTGAAGTTCTAGCCCTAAAAAGGGCTTTTTGGGCTGAAGTTCTAGCCCTAAAAAGGGCTTTTTGGGGTGCTGTCCTTACAGCAGAGATTAGATGAATCCTTCAGGACTGTAGTGGACACTAAATACACTAGCCTAGCTATCTATTTCCCTATAATATCGGCAGCAGCAGCACTAAACCTCCTCTCACTAAGAATGCAGGATCGTAATGAATCTAAAATGGCTGCTGCCCAGGAGCTGGGAGGGTCTGTGAGGGAGTGTCTGCTGCTGATTGGCTGAAATGTGTCTGCAGACTGTGAGATACAGGGTCAAAGTTTCCTCAATGATGACGAATAGGGGGCGGATCGAACATCGCATATGTTCGCCCGCCGTGGCGAACGCGAACAAGCTAAGATCGCCGGGAACTGTTCTCCGGCGAACAGTTCGCGACATCACTATCTACCAGGGGTTGAGGTCAGTAGACATAACCTTTCAAAGTTGGTGGGGTCTCTAAGTAAGTCCTGTTTATTCGGGGATGTACTTAGGAGGTGTGTTAATTGGGCATATTTAAGCCAAGGTGTGAAATGGCCATCTGCTACGTCCTTCAAACAAACCCGGTCTTTCAATTTGCCACTTTCAGTTAATTTAGCTAGGGGAATTGTTTGCCCTAAGCCCTCTGCTGAGAGATCATTAGGTATGATCCCCCGGTAATATCCGAATTTATAGGTATCGGGGTCATTGGTGAGGGGGAGGACATTATCCCTTTCCGCTTGGTGCTAATTAAATCCCATGTTTTGAATATATGTGAGTATAAGGAAGAACCTTTTATGATTGCGGGTCTGTTTGCACGTTTGATCCAACAAACCGGACCAATGTTTTGGGTCCCCAGGAGGGAGGCGTCTATTGTCGCCCATGTTTTTGAATAGGGGCAGTTATGCCATTCAAGTATTCTCTGAAGGGCGACCGCATTATAGTACTGTAAAATTGAAGGTTGACCCATCCCACCCGAGCCCAAAGGGAGGTGGAGGAGTTTTCTGCTGATCCTAGGTTTAATTCCACCCCAAATAAAGGAAATAATCAATGCCTGCATCTGGGCTAAGTAGGAGTTAGGGAGATAAATGGGGGCAGCCTGGAGGATATAAAGGAGTTGGGGGAGTGTAGTCATCTTAACAGCTTGTATGCGCCCCCACCATGACAAAGGCTTGTCTTTCCAAGTGTCAAAATCTTTTCGCAGTCTAAGTAATAAGGGAATATAGTTCAGTTTGAAAATTGTATTACTAGATGGGGCAAGCTGGATTCCTAAGTATTTAATCTTATCCATTTTCAGACTATATGGACAGATTAAACTGAGTTTTGTAAATTTCCTATAGGGCATATTAATGTTGATGATCTCAGATTTCTGTGCATTTATAGAAAAATTTGAGTGATTGCTAAAAGTTTGAAATTCCGCCAACAGTGGACGAATGGATGTTTCTGGGGACGTGAGGAAGACCAGGACATCATCTGCATACATTGCTACCTTGTGAGAGCAAGAACCCACGTGTATGCCCCTGATGTCAGGGTTCCTCCTGATGTGTGCAGCTAGTATCTCCATTGAGAATGCAAATAGGAGTGGGGATAGGGGGCAACCTTGTCTTGTTCCATTCATTATATTAAAACTATCGTAAAAGGGTACCATTAGCGCTAACTCTGGCTGAGGGCTGCGAATAAAGGCTAAAGATCCTGTCAATCATCTAAGGTCCCAGGCCAAAGGCACCCAAACATAATCTCAGGAAATTCCAGTCCAGTCGGTCGAACGCTTTTTTGGCGTCTGTTGAAATTAGTATTGATTCTTGTTTCGACCGACTGGAATGTTCAATTAAATGTAAGGCTTTAATCGTATTATCACGCGCTTCTCTCTTGGGTACAAATCCTGACTGGTCAGGGTGTATTATTTGAGGAAGAATTGTGTTAATTCGTGAGGCCAAGATTTTTGCGTATAGCTTAACGTCTACGTTAAGTAACGAGATAGGGCGATAGCTCTCAGGCTTGGTTGGGTCTTTGTCAGTCTTTGGGATCACGATAATATGGGCTTCTAAGGCTTGTTTTGACCAGGGATGTTTATTATCGATAGATTGGAAAAGCGTCGTGAGGTGGGGAGCTAGGAGTTGGGCAAATTGTTTATAGTAAAGGCCTGTAAAGCCATCTGGCCCAGGGCTCTTATGTAGTGGCAGGGACTTGATGGCACTTAATGTTTCTTGTATAGTTATCGGTTTTTCTAATGTATCAGCTTGTTTAGCATCTATAGTTGGGAGGACTGAATCTATTATGTATTGTATACTGGCATTTTCTATATTTGACGAGGGAGGGGAAGGAAGATTATACAATTTACTGTAAAAGTCTCTCAACCGAGACACAATTTGGTCACTACTCACTAAGTCATGTCCGTTCTCGTGTTTTAAAGAATGTATATATGTGTTGTTCTTCCGTTGTCGTAGTGTCCGTGCCAGGGGCGTCCCTATTTTATTAGATTCTGCGAAGAATATTCTCTTACAACGGTATGCTGTGTTTTGTGCTACGCTGTATTGTAAATGGTTCAATTCATTCCTGGCCTTCCTCAAACGTCCCATAATCACATTATCAGAGGGATTTCTTTTGTGTTGTGCCTCTAGTTCTCGTATCAACTGGAGGGAAGAAACATACACGGTTCTATATGTTTTAGTGAGGTATGCTTTGTGTTTTATGAGTTCACCTCGTATTACTAGTTTATGTGCTTCCCACAGCATGCGAGGGGAAATGTCCGGTGTTGTGTTAAATTTGAAATATTCCTCAATTTGTTCAGACAACTTTTTTGAGAGTATGGGGTTTCTTAGCATAGAGTCATCTAGTCGCCAGATAAATGGAGACAGGGGGGATTCAGACCAGTTCAAGGACATACTGGCCATCGCGTGGTCTGACCAACTGACTGGTTCTATGTTGATATTTCTTAATAAACTGTAAGTAAGTTGGTCTACAAATATATAATCGATCCGTGTATAGTTGCTATGTGGGTTAGAATAAAAAGGTATAATTCTTTTGACCCGGGTGCTTTGTGCACCAAGTATCTATAAGACTAAGGGATTGTAAACTAATATTAACACTCAAAAGCACTTTTAGCGGAGCTCCCCTGTGACCGGCGGAGCAGTCAAGAGTGGGTTCTAGCAATAAGTTCAGATCCCCAGCTAACATGAGAGACCCTTTTTGTACTTGTAGGATTTTACAGGAGACTGATTTAATAAACCTATCTTGTTTGTTATTTGGTGTATTGATATTGACTAATGTTACTGGTCTATTTTGAATTAGGCCTACCAAGATAAGCCATCTACCCTCTGGATCAAAATCTACTGAAATGCATTTAAAAGGTGTGGATCTGCGAATTAAGATGCCCACTCCCCCCTTCTTTTTGGAGTTGGAAGCAAAATGCCCCACTGGGAAATGTTTATTAGTAAGCCTAGGGGTTGTGTTTTGGGAAAGTGTGTCTCCTGGCAGAAGACTATATCCGCTTTTGATTTACTAAACCAAGAGAGAGCTACCAAGCGCTTGGTCGGTGAGTTTAGCCCCTTGACGTTTAAAGTAAGTAAGTTAAGCTGTTGTGGTCCCATGAGAAAGTATTAATAGAATAGATTGGGCTGTGGCGTAGATGGTGTGCCAGTAGAGGTTATCAAACATAGTCAGGAGGTGTAGCAAGCTCATTGGGTTTGTATGTCTAAAGTCCCTGGTAAGAGAAGTTGCACTCACCAATGTATAGGTCAGCCGCGGGGGGACTTGGGTCCAGCTGGGGAAGGAGGAAGATGATGATAGAGAGAGTTAGGGAAGGTTGGGGGAGAGCAGTTCTCAAGGGATAATTTCTGGTGCTGTAATAACAAACACATTGTCAACATAGCAACAATTACTACAAACATATCAAACATATGCATAGAAATCCTCTATGGTAACAAAGAAAGGTAGAAAAAGAGAGAACAAACAAGAGGAGAAAAAGAAATCTGGAGGGGAAACAAGTAGAAGCTTTTGGTAGCTGATCGGCTCGCATTGGTGTTACATGATAAAGTAATAAATAATAACTAGCATGTATTGGTGTTCTGTCCTTTTGACAGCAGAATATAAAAGAAAATGGAAAGGGGGTGAGGATAGAGGGAGGGAGCAAGGAATGGGAAGGAGGATGGGGAGAGGAGGCAGAAAGAGGAAGGTATAGTAGAGGTGAGGTGAAGTAGAGGAGAGGTGAAGGAAAGCTAGTGAAGAACGAGGACAGTGATTCATGAGTTACATATACATATTGCTTCAGTCGGTTAGTGCAATGATAACATAATATTAGCAAAGCATCGCCCACAATCTTCAATTAGAGAAATGAAATTTAAGAGGCGGAGATAAGATAGGGGGAGGCGGCAGGAAATGAGAAGAAGGAAAGGGGAAATCTGGGAGGAAGAGAGCGAGGAATGGAGAGGTGAGGGAAGAAGGGAGGAGAGGGGGAAGAGAGAGAGAGAAGGGGAAGGAAAGGAGAGAGGGGAAGGTGGGAGGAGAATAAAGGGAGAGTAAAAGGAAGAGTGGAAGGAAGGGAGTTGGAAGGGGGCAAGGATGAGTATTTGAGTGTTCTCAACACATATTATGAAATGCAGGAGGGGAGGGGGTTGGAAGAAAGTAAGGTGGTGGATGGGGATGCAAGGAGGGAGGGAAGGTGGGGAAGAGGAAGGGGGAGGGAGGGGAGAGGGACAAGAAGGAACGGGCAAATGGGAGGGGGAGGGAGGGAAGGAGGAAGATAAAGCGAGAAGTTAAACACCACAATGTCCATTTTATACTTGCATGTTTCATAGTTCAACTGATAAACAGCAGCAAACTTTGAACTATAGCATCTTTCACTGTTATAAACCATGGGAGGTAAAGTGACCCATACGTCGCTGCCAACACTGGCGACAGCTGAAAGGCATAATTTATAGGATATCTATGTCCTTTATGAAAGGACCGGGAGGTGCCAAGAGTTAATGAGACACAACCACCACATCTGTGGTCTTCTTCTTCAGGTGATTGCGGCTGCGGAAGTGTTGCCAGTAGCAGCTGTAATCTCAGCCATATCCTTATTCTTTTTCCTGTAGGGGACTGTTGTCCATTCCTGTCTGTGTAGTTTAGGTTGTCCAGATGGTGGGGAAATCTTCTTTCAGAGGCGGAAGGGAAGGTTTTTGAATTTGCAGTTGGGAGCAAAAATCATCTAGATCCTCAGGTGATTTGTAAGTGAACGTCTTGTTATCTTTGACGACCCTCAGGCAGAAGGGGAATCCCCACCTGTAAGGGACGCCGAGTTCCCTAAGATGAATGGTAAGGTATCTTGTTTCTCTCCTCTTAGCCAAGGTCAACTGGCTGAGGTCTGCATAAACTTGCAGAGGATGACCGTCAAATTGGAGTGGAGATTTCCTCCTCGCCGCAGATAGGATGTTTTCCTTGTCCCTAAAACTCTAAAAATTTGAGGATTATGTCCCTGGGGGGAGCGGTATCTCTGGGTTGAGGCCTGAGAGCTCGATGGTATCTGTCTAAGGGGAATTCAGCAGGCTCTGTTATCTAGCAGGACATTGAATAATTTTTGAAGATAAGGGAGTAGCTCTGATGGTTTGACAGACTCCGGGACTCCCCGGATCCTAATGTTCTGTTGTCTTCCCCTGTTATCCAGGTCTTCGACCTGCTCCTGTAGTAGTTGTATCATGGTTGAATTACAGGTTGTTTGCTTGATTTGAAGGTCTAGTAACTTGTCAGTCTGCATTGCGTCTTCTTCTAACTGGACAATACGGTTACCAATATCACTAATTACCTTTTTGACTTCAGAAAAGCTGTTTTTAATCATTTTGCCTACTTGGCCAATAAACTTATCAAAGTCTTCTTTAGATGGCAAGGCTTTGAGATCTGCTTTGGTTAAAGGTATGTCTTTTTCCAGCCCTTCTTCTTGATCAGACATGTCATTTGGCGTTGGATTTTTTCCAAAGGGTCCACTGTACCACAGTCTGCAGTTTTAAAGAAGTTGTGTACTTTGGGGATACTTTGTTTGGAGCCTTTAAGGGGTTTGTCTGACCTGGGCCCTTTTCTAACAGACATGGTTTTTTTTTTTTGTGATGAAGATGAAATCAGCTATTTGTGGTTTGTTTGTATGAAGCAAGCGTTTGCAGGAATCTATGGAACTAGTGATTTAGTGCTCTTTTGCAGCCAAGACTACACACGCTGTTATGTCCCCTGAGTTATTATATTTTGCTGCGTGTGGAGCAGTAAAGATGGTGATCTGCACTGTGATCGGGTCCCACTTCCGCTTTAGGTGTTTCGTGAAGACACAGCGTTAAAGTGCATACAGGATCATACAGTTCAGCCCTGTGTGTACCAGTTATAGTTCAGTGCCCACTGTTATAAAACACAATAAAATGTTGTGCTTAATGGCTGTCTGATCTGCTGTGTTGCATGTGTTGAAATACTAACGTGTGTGTCCTCCTCAGTCACATCAAGCTAACTGTTAGTGGGGTGTGAGGTCCGATCAGGTATAATGGTCAAGCGCGAGTAAAAGGCATCTCTTACATTTTCATGGTCGGTAGTATGCTCCTCAGATGTTCCGGTGCTTATGTCGCACCACCTCTCACCGTCATGCTGCTTACATTGCGGCGTCTGTGTTGCTGTATTGTCGGCCTCGAGACACAGGCAGTCCGTCCTGGCCGCTGTTCACCGCACAAAAAAAAGTTCCAGGGGTTTAAATGGTCTCTGGTTATCCATGTACCATTTCCAGCAACTGATGGGCATACATTTACTTTCCTGCACTGTAAGAGCTTAAGAGTGAGTCGATCAAACTTCGGAGCTCTATTAACCTGCGACAATCTTGGGCGCCAGTTAGCTCCGCCCCCCCCAGCATGAGTTTTTAACTTTGTTTTATATACTATTTTATTGAAACCACTTTATAAGTTTTTAAACTCTCATTGCTGTGTGCATTGTTACTTCGCTACCTTTAGAAGGTTTGGTATAGCCTTCCCTTTGCTATAATCCACTAACTGCCTCCTGACCTTGGGGAGTGGATTCTTCTGAGCCCTGCTATCCACCTGTTGGTGATTACATTGTATCCGGGTTTTACCTGTGTTCAGCTAGCTGGTCTGCTGTCTAGAAATCCAGCCAGCTCCTATTGGCATAAGAGAGTGCCTTCATACCATGTGAGTACCCTGTGTCTCGTGTGTAGATGTCGAGCTGGTCATACAGATTGAAACATATGGCACCTCTTTCCTTTCCTGTGTTTTTTTCTGATGGCTGAGAAGTCTGCTTCCCAGGTGTTGACACCCAAATGTGAATGGCTGAGATTATGCAATAATGGTGTTTTACTCAAGACAGAATGCAGATAACCTCTTTAATTGCTAAGATGCTTAATATATCCCCTTGGTTATTGATATAGGGCACTGCTGTGACATTGTCTGACAAACCTCAGAAAAGAGTCCTGTCTTAACAGGGGCCAACTCTGGAGAGCCCTGAATATTGCACAGATTTCCAAGATGTTGATCCGTAAACTCAACGCACGAGGAGAACAAACTCCACTTGCTTCCTGGGAACACCAGACTGTGCCCCAACCCAGCAGGCTGACATCCACAGTAATTAGTACCCGATTCAGATGCAGAAATTAGGCTTCCTGAATCAATGATTGCTAAGTTGGCCACCAAGTAAGAAAATGCCTTGTCTAGAAGTCTAAAGAGATCTTCTTAGACAGATTGTTGTAATCGCCATTGAACTGTTGCAACATTTGAAGATGCAAATAACAAGTGGAATCTGGCAAAACATGACATCGGCATTGGAAGTCGCTACTATGAGACCAACTACTTCCATGCATTAAAGCAGTGTAAGAAGAAGAGTTTGTTGGAGAAAAAGCACAGAGCTTATGCAAATTGAGTCTGCAAGCAACTGCGAGAGATAATCTCATTGTTACAGAATCTATTATGAAGCATAGAAAGGAAACTCTAGTTTGTGGTAGTAGAGAGCTTTCTGGGATGTTGATTTTTGAATCATGGGAACAAAGGAACTGAAGAACTGTATTCATATTTTCCTGAGCCATCTGAAAAGAAGCAGCCTGTTACAGAATGTTATCTAAAGGAGCTAATGTCATGCCCTAAACTTACACAATGGACAAGATTATTGGTGCTGTTGCTAGACCAAATGGGATTGGTACATATTGGTAATGTCTGTTTAGAAAGGCAAAGCTGAGGAATGTTGTATGGTCTCTGCAAACAGGGATATGCAAATAGGTATCTTTCAAGTCTAGGGTAGACATAAATTGACCCTCCTGCAATAAAGGTTATATATAGTGTGAAAATCCTACATTTTTAAAAGGTATTAAGAGTTTTGAGATCCAAGATAGGAGTAGGACTGTATGTCCTGTCTTTGTTTAGGAAAAAAATGCTTGAACCCCTGATTTTGTTCCTCTAAGGGGCCTGGAATAACCACTCCCATGGCTTCTAGGTTTGTTACACATGACAAAAAGATCTGGCCTTTACATGATCTTTTGGAACATGAGACAGGAGGAGACTTCCTTAAGGAGGCTAGACCAAAAGAATATTCAGTACCCATGGGAAATTATGTTCAATACCCAAGGATCTTGAACTGATTTTTCCCAAGCCTCATGAAAAAGGTTCAGTCTGCCACTCCCAATATAACCGAACCTGGGTTGTGGGTCATGCCTTCATGCTGATTTGGATGAAAGGACAGGCTTTTTGGCCTGTTTGCACAAAGACCAAGAGGAACCTTGTGGACTTGGAGGTGTCTGACTTCTGAAACAATGAAGAGAAGTATCTTTGCATCTTGAAATGAAAAAAGGATTTAAATCGTCTTGAAGACTTTTACCCTGCCCTTAGCTTTTTGGTCGACAGGAAAGCTCCTTTATGTTTAGTGACTGTAGCAATAAGATCCAGGCCAGGGCCAAATTCCAAGCCAGAGCTTGTCCTAAAATGGGAGGGAAAGGACTCTACTCTTAGATTCTGTATCGGCAGACTATTACTTGAGCCATAAGGTTCATCTAGCTAGAACAGTTATAGTAGCACTCTTTGCATTAATGCAAGTTACTTCAACAGCTGCATCACAAAATTAAACTGCTCTCCGTCTTGACCAACCTTGAGCGATCCTGAATTCAAGGTCAGATATATCACACCACACTGCAGTAGCTGCAGATACACAAGGTACGCTAAATACTATTCTAAAAACATACAGCCTGACAGTTGAAAGGATCTCTTGAGCAAACCTTAAAGTATTCTGTCCATCTGATCCATAAAAGAGGTATTACTTTCTAAAGGAATGGTAGTCCACCTAGCCAAAGTGGAAATAGCACCGTCCATCTTTAGAATAGTCTTCTATTCCTTTTTTTCCCCCCAGAGGGTAAAGGGAACATGTTTTTAAAAAACTGGCAAAAGGAACAAAGGGAATGTTTGGTTTGTTGCATTTCTTGCTAATTAGCCCAGAAACCCCATCAGGAATTTGGAAGTTAGATAATTTCTTTAAGGAAGTCCCAAAAAAGCTATCAGCCATTTTCATAGACTTTTTTTCTCTGCAGATGGAGGTTCCTCAATCTCCAAGGAAAGTAAATAGCTTCCTGCAATAGCGTGTTTAAGTACTTTAAATTAAAAGGACACATCTTCTGCTATGTCAACAGAAGGGGGGTCCTGGGTTTCTGAATAATCGTCATAAGCTTAAAGTAGGAGGAATTCTGATTCAATTGTACTCCTGGAGGGTACCTAGATGGGCTGCTCTTTAGAGATGTACCAGATGAGCCCAGGGTTCTTTCTGTTGTCCTTTGCATGCATTTGCATTTGATTGGTAGAAGAATGGAAGCCGTCAGTTGTGAAATTGCAGACTGAGTGTACAGTTTTAAAAAGGGACATGAAAACCAAATTTTTTCAATTTTAAACAACATTCCAATTTACTTCTATTATTACATTTACTTCATTCCTCAGAATGTTGAATAAATAGCAATGCACGTGGGTGAGACAATCACACAAGGCATTTATGTGCAGTCACCAATCAGCAGCTACTAAGCTTATTTAGATATGCTTTTCAACAAAGGATATCAAGAGAATGAAGCAAATTAAATAGAAGTAAATTGGAAAGTTGTTTTAAATTGCATGCTCTTTCTTAACCATGAAAGAAAGAAAAAAAAAAAAGGTCCCTTTATCTGTAGAACTGTCCAGGGGATAACCCTGTTGGGTAAAACTCTTGTACAAATAAAACGCTGCATGATCCAGTCTAGCAATAGACACAGACTCAGGTTACAAATCTGATTAGGGGGACATACTGACATTTCCTTACATAAAAAAACAAACATATGTACTAAGACTTTAGATGCACCAGGGTGTTCTATAATAATTTAGAATAGTATGGGCAGGCAAGTTTCTAAAATTATATAGTAGCACAGTATAACAGACACAGAAGGATTAACACCCTCAAGTGGCGTCCATAGCGGTTGAAGCCACAACCTAATAAAATGGGTTGAGCTTGTAGGTATAATCAGATATCATAACTTTATCGCATTGTGTACATATACATTCTTATTTATTCTTATATCTGTCCATAAACCACCAATACTTGGAGTGAACAAGGGAAAATTAACATTGTATTACCATATCTCTTCTATAACCCGCTGGGAGTGTAATTTCTTCTACTGGCTGTGTTAACACAGCTTGGCCTTGAGGCCAAAAACTTTCAGGATGGGTGGGGATACCACAGGCTAAATGATGCACCCATTTAAAAAAGGTCCTGGGGAGAACACGGTTCTATATAGTATTCCACTACTAAGTTTCTTTTCAAATAGTTTAAATTCAAATAGGGTGTATAGTGCATGATATTGTATACTTTTTCTTTGTCATAATTTTTGGCATATCCCATTGTTTTATAGACACTAACATTTTACACTTATTTTGTCAATATTTAAACAACTAATGAAACTTTAAAAAACAAAAAAATTATGCTTACCTGATCAATTTATTTCTTTAAGATGTGGTGAGTCCACGGGTTCATCTTAATAACTTTTGGGAATACCACCCCTTGCCAGCAGGAGGAGGCAAAGAGCACCACAGTAAAAACTGTTAAGTATCACTTCCCTACCCATAAACCCCAGTCATTTGACCGAAAGTAAATGAAGAAAGGAAAGCAACACAAGGTGCGGAGGTGTCTGAGGTTTAGTCAAAATTTACAAAACAAAAAGGCTGGTCCATGGACTCACCACATCTTGAAGAAATACATTTATCAGGTAAGCATAAATTTTGTTTTCTTCTAAAGATGTGGTGAGTCCATGGATTCATCTTAATTACTGTTGGGAACCACTACCCAAGCTAGATGAAAAGAGAGGGATAAAAACCAGCATGCCTAAATGGAAGGCACCACAGCTTGAAGAACCTTTGTCCCAAAAGCTGCCTCAGCCGAGTCAAAAGTATCAAATCTGTAAAATTTGGAAAAGGTATGTAAAGAAGACTAAGTTGCAGCCTTGCAAATCTGCGCAATAAAAGCTTAATTTTTGAAAGCCCAAGAAGAGGCTATGGCTCTGGTGGAATGAGCCTTAATTCTCTCTGGAGGCTGCTTCCCAGAAGACTCATATCCTTGCGAATCAAACTTCGCAACCAAAAAGCAAGAGTAAAAGCCTTCTGACCCCTATTCTTTCTGGAAAAGCAAATAAAAATAGCAGAAGCCTTTCGAAAGTCTTTAGGTCACCTCCAAATAAAAATAATTATAAAAAAAACAAACAAACAAAAAAAAAAAAACAAGAGTACGGACCACATCCAAATTATTTAACAAACATTCTTCATCAGAAGAAGGCTTCGGACACAGAGAAGGAACAACAATTTCCTGAATAATCTTTTTATTAGACACAACCTTGGGAAGAAATCACAACTTAGTGTGAAGAACAGCCTTATCTGCATGAAAAATAAGATAAGGAGAATCAAACTGCAAGGCAGACAGTTTAGATACCCTCGGAGCAGAAGAAATGGCCAACAGAAATAAAACCTTCCACGATAAAAGCTTAATGTCAAGAGAATGCATCGGCTCAAAAGGGACGCCACTGCAGAACCTTAAGAACAAGATTGAGGCTCCAAGGAGGAGCAACCACCTTAAAACACAGGCGTAATTCTGACCAAGGCCTGAGATAAAGATTAAATATCTGGCACATCTGCCAAATGCTTGTGTAATAACACTGATGAGGCTGAAATTTGACCCTTCAATGTGCTAACCGACAAACCCTTCTCTAGACCATCCTGGAGAAAAGAATAAATTCTTGGAATCCTAACCTTACTCCAAGAATATCCCTTGTCTTTGCACCAAAAGAGAGATATTTCTTCCAAATCTTACGGTAAATCTTCCTGGTAACAGGCTTACGAGCCTGAATCATAGTCTCAATTATTGACTCAGAAAGCCCCCGCTTGGATAGGATCAAGCGTTCAATCTCCAAGCAGTCAGCTTCAGAGAAATGAGATTTGGATGTAGAAAAAGGTCCCTGAAGAAGAAGGTCCTTCAGGGAAAGCCTCAATGGAGGTAGAGATGACATCTCCACCAGATACGCATACCAGATCCTTCGAGGCCAAGCCAAGGCGATCAGAATTTACTGATGCCCTTTCCTGTCTTATGCGAGCAATCACCCGAGGCAAAAGAGAAAATGGGGGAAACAGATAGGCCATACTGAAGTTCCAAGGGGCCACCAGTGCGTCTATCAGACCCACTTGAGGATCCCGCGACCTTGACCCATAGTTTGGAAGCTTGGCATTTTGACGAGATGCCATGAGGTCCAAGTACGGAATCCACCTTCTTGATATCAACCTGGAGAATACCTCCGGGTGAAGTTCCCATTCCCCTGGATGGAAAGTCTTTCTGCTTAGGAAGTCTGCTTCCCATTTGTCTACTCCCGGGATATGGATGGCTGACAGACAGCAACAGTGGTCCTCCACCCACTGAAAGATCCAAGACACCTCCCTCATAGCTAGAGAACTCTGAGTTCCCCCCTGGTGATTGATGTACGCCACTGAAGTTATGTTGTCCAACTGGAACCTGAAGAACTAGCTCAAGGCCAACTGAGGCCAGGCCAACAGCTCATTGTAAATTGCTCTCAGCTCTAAGATGTTGATCGGAAGTTCAGACTCCTTTCGAGTCCAAAGACCCTGAGCCTTGAGAGAATTCCAAACTGCACCCCAGCCCACTAGACTGGCATCTGTAGTTACCGTCACCCAAGAAGGTCTCCGAAAACAGGTGCCCTGGACAGGTGATCCAGGGATAGCCACCACTGGAGAGAATCCTTTGTCTCCTGTTCTATAGCTAGCTTTTGAGATAGATCCATATAATCTCCGTTCCACTGGCTGAGCATGCACAACTGCCAAGGTCTCAGATGAAAATCGGGCAAACGGAATGATGTCCATGGCAGCCACCATTAGACCAATTACCTCCATACATTGGGCAACTGAGGGACGATGCATCTCCTGCAGGGATCGGCAAGACAATAGGAGCTTGTTAGTTCTGGTCTCCATCAGGAAGATCTTCATCAGGACAGAGTCTATGATTGTCCCTAGGAACACTACTCTTTTTACTGGAACCAGAGAACTCTTCTCCAGTTTCACCTTCCACCCGTGAGACCGGAGGAAGGCCAGTAACCTCTCTGTGTGAGATGCTGCCTGAGGAAGGGAAGGAGCCTGAATCAGAATATCGTCCATATAAAGAGCCACTGCAATGCCCATGGATCGGACCACCGCTAAGAGAGCTCCTAGAACCTTTGAGAATATCCTGGGAACCATGGCAAGACCAAATGGTAAGGCCACAAACAGAGTGACGATCTAGAAATGCAAACCTCAGGAACTTGCGATGATCCATGTGAATGGGAACATTTAAGTATGCATCCTTCAGATCTATGGTCGTCATATACTGACCCTCTTGGATCAAGGGAAGAATTGTCTGAATGGTCTCCATCTTGAAGGATGGAACTTTGAGGAATTTGTGTTGGCATTTTAAATCTAGAATTGGGCGAAAAGTGGGAGGACAACCCTTGAATTCTAACCTGTAGCCCTGAGATACAATTTCCACCACCCACGGATCTGGAACATCTCTTAACCAAACCTGAGCGAACTGAGAAAGTCTGCCCCCTACTTGATCCAAGCTTGGATCGGGGGCAACCTCTTCTTGCAGACTTAGAGTCAGCCGCATGCTTCTTGGCCTGCTTTCCCTTACTCCAGGACTGGTTCGGTTTCCAGGATGGTATGTTATTATCCTGTTTGGATGAGGATTACTTTCCTCTAAGGTTATGAAAGGAATGAAAATTACTCCGATGTCCCTTTGGCTTGCTCCTTTTATCCTGGGGCAGAAAAGACCCTTTTCCGTCTGTGATATCAGAAATTATTTCTGCAAAACCCGGTCCAAATAATGTCTTCCCCTTGTAAAGAAGAGCCATCAGTTTAACCTTAGACTAAACATCAGCTGACCAAGGCTTTAACAATAAAGCCCGTATGGCCAAAACAGCAAAATTTGAAGCCTTAGCTCCCAGTCTAAGGACCTGAAGGACTGTGTCAGCAATATAGGAATTGGCAAACTTGAGAGCTCTTTTCCTGTCCTGGGTCTCATTTAGAGGCGTCTCCTCCTGTAGAGATTCCATCAATGCCTCAAACCAGTATGAAGCTGCACTAGTTACCGTGGCAATACATACCACCGGTTGCCATTGAAAACCAAGATGTACATAAATATTTTTTAAATAGGCCTCCATCTTCTTATCCATTGGATCTTTGAAGGAGCAAATATCTTCAATAGGTATATTAGTTCTCTGGGCCAAAATAGAAATGGCACCCTCTACCTTGGGCACTGCAGCCCAAGGTTCCTTAATAGATGACTCTACCGGAAACATTTTCCTAAACACCGGTGACTGTGTAAAAGCCACTCCTGGCTTCTTCCACTCCTGAGCTATGCTCCTTCCTCTTCTGAGGAAAACCTCCGAAGAGGAAGGAACATCAAAAAAACTATTACGTTTGTTGGACTTCTTAGGCGTGACCACTGCCAGAGTCTGAGTCATCCAATGTAGCTAAAACCTCCTTTAATAGTAACCTAAGGTGTTCCAGCTTAAACCTGAAGGAAGATCCTTCACCATCAGATAAAGGCATTACACTGTCCAAATCTGAAATTTCACCCTCTGAGTGAGAGTCCTCCTCATCCTCTGATCTTAGAGGAACCTGAGGTTCAGAGTTAGGTACTGATACCCTAATTTCTGAATTTTTAGACTTCCTCTTGTGCTTCCCTGAAAAGCTGCAGATACCTGTGTAGCAATCTCTGCCTTTAAGAATGCTCCACTGGGAGTAAGAGTGGAACTGCAGGACACAGTGTTAGATGCCATAGAGGCTTGGGACGAAATAGGGGAAGGCCCTGGTAACACCTGGACAGCAATCCTCCTGAGACACATTAGGCTCCACATAAAAAATAAAAAAAATACAGGAAGAACAAAACTGCATAGGGGCTGCAATTTGTGCATCTAAACACAATAAACAAGGATTAAACTGAGCGGACTCCTGATCCATGTCAGATATGCCTGGTTATTATACCAGCCAACCGAAAAATGTTTAGCGCTATTCAACTAAAACCTAAATGTCAAAATCAACTTATATTGAAAGTGAAAACAAGTTGAAACAATTCAAATAAATTTAGCAAGAAAAAAAAAAAAAAAAAACCTAACCTCCGACTTAACCTCCCTCCGCACCCTAGTACACTGAGGTGCTCTTACCACCACCTGTAGCGGATCTCTAACTTCTATGCGCTCCTTCACCCTGCAGCCGTATATGCCAACAGCCTCCACAGTGAACAGAGCTGAGACAGAAGGCCCAATGGTGTAATCAGACATCTGGAAGGCACAAAAAACATCCCACAGACACTGAGGAGGGAGCGTGGTTAAAACCTAAACCGCCTGTCGAAGCCAAAAACAAACAATCAGCGCAGCACCCCTACACAAAAAACTAGCCCTGAGATACAACACCAAGGGTCCCACACTGTCTCTCCCAAACACACTGTGCCTGCAACATGTCAAAGTGAAATCCAGGGGTGAGCTAACATCATCTCTTACACATATCCCCGCAGGGAATCTTAAGTAAGTGCCCCTCTCCCACCAGGAAGACTCGCACTTACCTGCTCAGCTGTCCAACATGAAAACAGCTCCTAAGTATGAGAGGACACCTCTTCCTCACAGATACTAGGTCCAGAGCAGATAGCAAAGTAACTTAGATATCCAAGGTCAGGGCAGCATAAATGGAGAAGCGCAGCAAGTACCACTTTGCAAGTTCTACACCACTTTAAAGCTACCACAGCACGACCACAAAGACTAACATGGAATAAGGCTATACCCTGCAGCTTGCTTGAAGTATCAATCTTCACAGAAATATTATTACAATAACACACTTAACTTCACCTCCTCCATGCACTTAGAGGCAAAGAGAATGACTGGGGTTTATGGGTAGAGAAGCGATACTTAAAGGGACAGTACAATGTAAAATTGTTTTTATATGAATGTATTTTCAATGACTCGTTATACCAGCTGCAGAGTATAAAATTAATGAGAAATTGCATTTTTCATTTTATTTGTGTATATGAAGTAGCTGGTTTTGTGCTTTTAAACCACAGCCTATTACAATGGGTTGAGCTTCAGGTAATATCAGATCTCATTATGTTATCACTTTTATGTACACAGACTCGCTTTCTTATCTTATATTTGTCTAGAAAACCAAAGCTCAATACTTAAAGAACAATGGAAAATTATCATTTTATTACTTAACTATCATGCCCCCCCACTAAGAGTGTAATCTCATCTGCTGGCTGTGTTTACTTAGGCTATTAAATAGAATATACTCCAGTATAGAAACTTTCAGTATAGGTTGGGATACCTCAGGCTAAATCAGCTATTTCAAATGCCAAAATAGGGGTAAAGGAGCTACTTGTAAATAATTTAAAACACTCCAGCAGGTAAAATTAATCATTGGGAATAATTTAAAGGGGAGAACATTTTTGGGTGAACTGTCCCTTTAACAGTTTTTACTGTGGTGCTCTTTGCCTCCTCCTGCTGGCGAGGGGTGGTATTTCCAACAGTAATTAAGATTAACCCGTGGACTCACCACATCTTTAGAAGAAAATACATTTGCATGTTATTCTCAGACAAATCTTTTCTTTGAATGCATTATCAGATCTAGCAATTATTTAGTGTTTAATGTCCCTTTAATAGTTCAGTCTGGTGTTAAAGGGACACTAAACCCCAAAAAAGTATTTCATGATTCAGGTGAAGAATACAATTTTAAACATTCCAATTTACTTCTGTTACCTAATTTGCTTCATTTTTTAGATATCCTTTGTTGAAGAATTAGCAATGCACATGGGTGAGCCAATCACAAGGCATCTATGTTTAGTCACCAATCAGCAGCTACTGAACCTATCTAGATATGCTTTTCAGCAAAGAATATCAAGAGAATTAAGTGAATAAGATAATAGATGTGAATTAGAAAAGTTGTTTAAAATTGCATGCTCTTTCTAAATCATGAAAGAAAAAAATGTGGGTTTCATATCCCTTTAAGGGATTCTCTGTTGAGAACATGTGTTTACTAGGCAAGATTTCTTGTAATAAATATTGAATATGATATGCAAAAGAATAGTGCTTGTATACAGATGCTCATAATTAGTACATACTTTGATTATCTGTTTTGCCCTCCATATGATACGGTAGCATTTTCATGGTCTTTCGTAATTCTTGTTTCAGCGCAAGCATATAATCATGATCATCTGCTATTTTTAGAGGAACGGGCTTATACAGTGTAGCCTGAAAAAAAAAAAAAAGACACACACAAGACAACATTTTATACAGAGGCACTAACTTGAAAGGACAAACAGATGAAAATAAACGATTATTTTTATTGTAATGAGTCGCCCAGCAATACTATTTAAATAAGTAGAGTATTAAAATACCCTTCTTCTGACATTTCATGTGGATGCATCTTTCATTTATGAAGGTGTTCAATTAGAAAGAAATAGGTTAATGGATGGGTCGTTTCTTTAAACTACAACTAAAAAAAGATCAAAGAGAAGATTTAATTTTTAGTAACATGTAAAGTACAATACTAGCTAAATTACCTATATGATGCAAACACAATGCTTTGTAGTGCAATATCTTGCAGCTCACTTCTAACCAATGTATCAGGCCTTGCCAAAACCTTCTATGTTGGCCTACATAGACTCTTCCCCCTTTACTGGCTACAAAACTACTGTAGAAATTAATGCAAATCCTAGCCGGCCTGATCTAAGTTCCATGATAAAAATACTTCTCTAGATACCACTGTATCAGCTATACCCACTAATAAGAGGTTTCCTGTCCTGTTCTTCTAATGTACAAATTCCTTCCTCATCCTTGAAGATTTTCAGATTTTTAAATGTTTAATAAATCTTACCGCTTACTCCCTTTAAACCTTATTTAAAAAGGACAAAAATACAAGCTCGAGGATGTAATCTTAGCACTATTGAGTACCAAACCTAAGAACAAAGGGAATAACCCAATAGGGGGCGCTACTAAGAACGGTGTAGAATATATATGTAGGCCCACGTGACCATATATGGATGTTTCAGACAAACAATCAACAAAGTACTAATATAACATAGATACAATGTAAGTGTGTGTATTCACAATATTATACCCAATCCTAGATCAGGATGATAGACAAATATACAAAGTCCAGGATAACCCAATCTGGTATAGGTATCTGTCTTCTATTGGACTGGAGGCAGCACTCGATCTTCACCCTCCAAAGGTTATAAATCTAAAATCAAACACAGGAAAGAGGCGCCGTATGTGTGAATCTGAAGAAGCCAACGACAAATATAAGACATGTGCAGGGTACTCACAATGTGAAAAGGCACTCCAATGTGCCTATAGAGGCAGGCTGGTATTCACAGCAAACCAGCTGGCTGAACCGGCTAACCAGGATACCCAAGGTAGAGGACTCTATGTCTTGATGGACTGTGTATACTGGATCCAGCAATGTGGGAACAGGAGAAGGTGTCCCACATCAGACCGGTCCTATACTAACCAGTTTCCACACTGCAGCAAGTCATGTCTACACAGTGTCACTGTGTAGACATGACTTGCTGCAGTGTGGAAACTGGTTAGTATAGGACCGGTCTGATGTGGGACACCTTCTCCTGTTCCCACATTGCTGGATCCAGTATACACAGTCCATCAAGACATAGAGTCCTCTACCTTGGGTATCCTGGTTAGCCGGTTCAGCCAGCTGGTTTGCTGTGAATACCAGCCTGCCCCTATAGGCACATTGGAGTGCCTTTTCACATTGTGAGTACCCTGCACATGTCTTATATTTGTCGTTGGCTTCTTCAGATTCACACATACGGCGCCTCTTTCCTGTGTTTGATTTTTGAGTACCAAACCTGAATTTTTTAAAATCTTTACATTTTTGTTTTTATTATTTCAGTGAAAAATGGCCCTGTACATAATGTTTCAGTTATGTTTCTCTGATCATAATCCAAAAATTCTAGATACTTAAAAGGGATATGAAACCCCATTTTTTTTTACCTTTTATCAATGAGAAAAAATAAACAATTTTTTAAAAAATCCCAAATTTACCTCTATTTGCTTTTTCATCATGGAATTCTCTATTGGGGAGAATATTTAGGTATGTAGTGCTGGCAGGAAATTATGCTGTAATCTAGTGCTCTTGCAAATGTAGGGTGACCATATTGCCGCTTTAAGAAGGGACAAATATGAAAAATACATATGTTAGGGCTGTTTTCAATGCCGTTTAAAGAAATGGTTTGTATAAGAACCCTGACATATGTATTTTTCATATGTGTCCCTTTTTAAAGCTACAATATGGTCACCCTACATATATTGCTCGAGAGTTGCCCCTGATCCTATCTACCTACTTTTACAACAAAGGATTCCAAGAGAATTTATGTTTAATAGACATTTTAGAACATAAAACCTGTTATATCTACGTTACATTGCAAATTGGAAGTACAATTTTACAGTAACAGATGAAAGAAAGACCAGGATGACTTACTGGATAAATTGGCAGTGGTTGCAACTGAGTTTCAGGCAAAGATTCTCCTTTTGAGAAACCAATTGCTTGGATGTCAAATGTAAAATTTGCACCCCTTCCTCTTCCTTTACCAGCCATTTCTTCTGCAAATGAAAATACAAATAAGATACAATGTCAAAATATATAAACGTTTAAATTTTAACATAAATGGAACGCATGTAGCTTCATTGCTTGTAAGGGATGGTAAACTTTTCATGATTCACTGTGCAAATAAGTACACAGTTCATTAACTAGCAGCTTATATTAAAACTTGAATATATATATATATATATATATATATATATATATATATATATATATATATATATATATATATATATATATATATATATATATATATATACACACTGAGGCAAAGATAAGAACAGAAAAGTGCACAAAAATACCTACATAGTGCAAATCAGTTTTATATTTTTAAAAAACACACATAAACATATACAAAGTGAGCCCCTTCAGGGTGTCTACTCACAAGAAATGCCCTCAAACAAAATGAGGTATGTACAGGCTCCAAACAGTTAAATGTTGACGGCAGTTCTGGTTGTTTTGCAGTCACTGCTTGCTCAATGCTGAATGGGTGTCCCAGTTCCCAAGATTGAATGCACGGGTTATACACTTTGGTATGCCCTCACTCTTCAAGTACGCATCTGGCCAAATGGAAAAAGCCCAGGTACCTTGTCAAGGTTTCTTCCAATAAATATATATATATATATATATATATATATATATATATATATATATATATATATATATATATATACACATATATATATATACACACACACACACACACACACATACATACACACACAGAGAAAGTTCAGCACTCAGACATTAGCACCTGTGAAATCTGCTGCATGTGTCCCAGTGAATGACGACGCTGAATGTAGCTGTACTCTGCTGCCTGTGCACCATTTTAGGCTGATATTATTGCCTTATTCGAAACTCAAAGATAAGTAATGCGTTTATAGTTTAATCACTGCCTTGCTTTATAAGCCGATTACTGATTTATGTTATTTCAATTAGTTTATAATAAACAATTATTATACTGAATTTTTGTGTGCGAGTTTCCCTTTTTCAGTACTATTGTGAGACCTAGTTTGAGATTGTCCCAGCACCTGGACATAACATAATTTAGCTAGGATTCCTAAGAACAAAAACTATACAATTGCCTAGATATTGTAAATCCCTATTTAGACAAAAAAAAAAAAAAAAAAAAAATCTGAACACGATTGCTACACCTTATTTCTAGATTTTGCAGTTGTGATTAGCTTTTTGTCGCGTTTCCTGCATCTCATTAACGATTCAGGATATCACTTATTAAATACATATGTAAATTTCTGTTTCCCCCACTGCCTACAGACTAACCAATAGCAATGAATTGAGGTTGAATTAATCTAGGAAGTTAGGGTGTGTGGAACTGCAGGAACAGAAACAATGAATAACAAAAAGTATTTTAAGAAGCTTTACTGAATTATAAGCAAAGAAGACAAATTGGTAGTTTAAACTGAACAACACAGAAACATCAAGTAAAAATGGTTGAACACTAGAGTGCAGTTCAAATCCAGCAAGCCTCAGAAAGTTGCAGTAACTAAGTCCAGTTGATACAAAAGCTCAAATAGTGCAATACTCCCAGTGGGTATGGACAGAGTAACTGTCACAGAATACTAGGTAGGCACAGCAGGTAAAGTTGGTTTGAGGAAAGCTGTCACGGGTGTAGCAGACACAGGATACCCAGGGGGTACTGTTGTTGAGACTGTCACAGGATACCAGGTAGGTACAGCTGGTTTGAGGAAAACTGTCACTGGTAAAGCAAACACAGTATCCTCAGCAGGTACTGTTGGGGAGAATACCAAGTAGGTACAGCCTGCACAGCTTCAGGAACAAGGTGAGCATACACAGGTATCAGGTAAGTATGCTTGACTTTCAGGAACCACGTGAGCATACAAAGGGAACAAGGTAAGTATACAAGTTTAAGAATCAAGGTGAGCTTTACAAAAACCTCAGCCCAAAGTGATGGGGTCAGTAACATTTTATAGGAACTCCCACTGTGAATAGTCTGCAGGTGGGAGTTCCGGTATTTAGGAAAATGGACCCTATAAATCTAGGCAGTGCGTGGCTGCGCATGCTTTGAGAGAAGCAGCAGCAGGAACCTGACCCTGGGGTTCCTACTTGTGGGTCACTGAGGACGGGGAGATTGAACTCTGCATTTCACTGGAAACAGGAGAGGTATTGCAGGTAAGTACCTGACACTAGACCAAATATACCCTGTAAACAGTATCTTTGGCTAATTCAGAGTTTATTGCACAATATTACAGAATTATTCCAAATCGTATTGAAATATTTGCAAATATGTAAAAAAGGCCAGTTTGGGATTTTATCAAGTGCCTTTAGGTGTTGAATACAGCTCTGAGAAACACCCACAAACACATGATTGTGATTTTCCCAAGAAAATCAACTAAACAAAATAAATAATATGTGACCAATAGATTGTGATTAAGCCCTTGATTGAGAATCAACATTATACACCCAAGTCCAGTCCTTATAACCCAAAAGACGGGAGGAAAAAACTACAATCTCCTGATTAATATTGCGATCTGACACTACCTTAGGGAGAAACCCTAGCTTAGTACGAAGGACCGCTTAATCAGCATGAAAAATAAGTTAAGGGGAAATCACAGTGCAGAGCCGAAAGTTTGGAAACTCTGCGAGCAGAAAAAATAGCAACAAGAAACAAAGCCTTCCAAGATAGTAATTTAATACTAACAGAATGCATCGGCTCAAACAGAGCCTGTTGCAAAACTGGGTTAAGACTCCAAGGAGGAGCAACAGATTTAAATACAGGCCTGATTCTGACCAAGGCCTGAACAAAAGACTGAACATGTGGCAGAACTGCCAGACGTTTATACAGAAGAATAAGACAGAGCAGAAATCTGACCCTTCAAAGTACTGAGTGACAAACCCATCCCCAGGCCCTCCTGAAGAGAATCCAAAATTCGAGGAACTCTTACTATGTTCCAAGAAAAACTGTTGAATCACACCCATGAAGGTATATACACCCTACCCTATGGTAAATTCTGCGAGTAACCGGTTTACGAGCCTGAATCATAGTATCTATGACTTTCTCAGAGAAGCCACATCTAGCCAAACTTAGACGTTCAATCTCCAAGCAGTTAGCTTCAGAGAAACCAGATTTGGATGAAGAAAGGGACCCTAAAAGTAGAAGGTCCTAAAAAGGTAACCTCCACGGCGGAAAAGATTACATTGTCACCAGATCCGTGAACCAGATCCTGCGAGGCCATACAGGAGCTATTAGAATCACAGAAGCTCTCTGCTGTTTGATGCAAGCAATTACTCGTGGAAGCAATGCAAACGGAGGAAACAGGAATGCTAGGTTGAAGCTCCAAAAAAACGCTAGATCATCTACCAGAATGGCTTGAGGATCTCTTGACCTTGAACTGTAATTTGGAAGCTTGGCGTTTTGATGAGATGCCATCCGATTCAACTCTGGAACCCCCCACCTGAGAGAGTTATCATTGTGAAAACCTCTGGGTGGAGAGCCCAGTCTCGGGGAAGAAAAGTCTGCCTGCTTAGAAAATCCGCCTCCCAGTTGTCCACCCCTGGTATGTGGATGGCAGAGAGATGGCAATCGTGAGAGTTCCTCCCTTATGATTGATGTAGGCCACGAGGTAATGTCCAACTGAAATCTGATAAATCAGACCAAAGCTAGTTGAGGCCAAGCTATTAAAAGCATAGAAAAATTGCTCTCAACTCCAAGATGTTTATTGGAAGAGACAACTCCTCTGGAGTCCACAGACCCTGTGTCTTTAAGAAACCTCAAACTGCTCCCTAGCCTAACAGGCTGGCGACCGTGGTCTCAATCACCCAGGAAGGCCTCAGGAAGCATGTGCCCTGAGACAGATGGTCCTGTGAAACTCACCATTAGAGTGAGATTCTTGTTGGGGAATCCAAATTTATCTTCTGCAAGAGATCTGAGTGGTCTCCGTTACATTGACTGAGCATGTATAGCTGCAGAGGTCTCATATGGAACCGAGCAAAAGGAATAATGTCCATGGAGGCAACCATCATTGTGAAAACCTCTGGGTCCAATCAGTCCAATCACCTCCATGCATTGAGCCACAGATGGACGAATAGCAGACTGGAGAGACAGGCAAGAAGCATGAATTTTCTGACATCCGTCAGAAAAATCTTCATGGACAGGGAATCTAGGATTGCTCCCAATTAACAAACCTTTGTATCTTGAACAAGGGAACTCTATTCCCAGAGTCCCTTTCCAACCAAGGGAACGTAGAATAGAGATCTTGCTAGATGAAAAGATGACGCTTGAACTAGAAAGTTGTCTAGATAAGGCATCACAGCAATACTCTGGGACCTCACTACTGCCAGAAGGGCCCCCAGAACCTTTGAAAAAATTCTGCGAGCTGTAGCAAGGCCAAAAGGAAGGGCAACAAATTGTAAATGTTTGTCCAGGAAGGCAAACCTTAGATACTGGTAATGATCCCTGTGAATAGGAACATGAAGATATGCGTCCTTCAGATCTATGGTCTTCATGAACTAACCCTTTTGGACTAAAGGAATAATAGAACAGATGGTCTCCATCTTGAAGGACAGAACACTGAGGAATTGATTGAGACACTAAGTCCAGAACAGCCTAAATCCACTTGCCACTGAAGAAAGAAGAAAATGCAGCCTCCACACTCACCGCGGCAAACTCCGATCTATTAGAGAAGCCAAAAACCGGAAGTGCAGAGGAGCGGTCACGTGACGACAAAAAAATAAATAAATAAAAAACACATACATATTTTTTATATATATATATATATATATATATATATATATATATATATATATATATATATATATATATATATATATATATATATATATATATATCTGATATAAGACAGCACTCAATGATCTTATTTAAGTGTACTTTTATTTAGAAACAAGCGTGATGTTTCGAGGGGGACACTATAGAGAGTGACAAAAGGTTACCTTTCAAAGGGATTTCCCACCCACAGGTGGGATACAGAAGAGCAAGATCATTACGGGATATCTTGGTAAAAGTGGACCCCGTCCACAATTATACCAAAAAGAACTGGTTACAGACTTCCAAGCCTGGTTGTTACAAGTGTATGGGTTGCACTACGTGCAATGGTCTTTCTAATGCCAAATTTTTCACTCATCCTACCACCAATCAGAGATATACTATCCGACATAGAGTAACCTGCACGACTACACATATTGTGTACTTGTTGCATTGTCTGTGCGGGTTATTCTATGTCGGAAAAATTATCGATGACCTCCGCACCCGTATGGCAAATCACCGCACGGCCATTCGATTGGCAATCAAAAATCATGATTCAGAACAACCTGTTGCACGACATTTTGCGTTGAAGGGCCATACGGTGGCAGATTTGAGATATGTGATCATTGATCACATACCACCCCTTACGAGGGGGGGGGGCGATAGAGACATGATTTTGCTCCAGTGTGAATCCAGATGGATTTTTAATTTAGGTACTATAGTACCTGGTGGGCTTAATACCCACTTAGATTGGCACCGTTTTTTGTAGCACCCTATAATTTGATTGATATAGCTGTCCAAGAGTCTATTAACACATATAAATAGCAGTTTAACTAATGTGTAGATTAGACATTATACAAATGTAGTTATGACAGATATTTGGAAGCTATATGTATAGGTACTATTATAGGGGTACTGTCTCTAAGTATTATGTAGATATAATTCTCTTTAGGAACTAGGATTACAAGGAACTAATTAGCACTAGTGAGGTTTTATCTTTAGCCACAAATGTAGAAATGTATTTAAGTCGATGGATAGCATTGGTTAATATAGGCAAGGTAACATAGCAAATAACACTAACATACAGCTTAGGGTTAATGTGATTAGGCACATAGATACAAAGGAATATATGTTAATATGTGATTTAGTCTCAGTGAACTTAAAAAGGTTAAGAAGCTATTTTTGCTTAATGTATCATAAGTGTTTAACGATATCCTGATCCACTTATTCCATGTTAATGTTTCTAACCACGGTGATTTGTTTTGTTTTGTACAGCATGACGCTGTGACTGGTTGTCATGCCGACGCTCTGGGCATGCGCAGTGGTGCGGGCAGAACGCCGGACGACTTCCGGTACAGTGACATGTTCAGTCGGTGGAGGGTATTTAAGGTAAGATATTTTGTATGTTTATGTAAGGTTTGAGGACGGGGTTGGAATCCCCGAAACGTCACCTGTATTAATAAAAATATATATATATATATATATATATATATATATATATATATATATATATATATATAATTTATTTTTTTAAATTGTGCCAAACAAAAACGGCACGAAAACCAACAGCAGCACAGCAAAAGTGATTGGGCCAATAAGCTTGGCTGAAAAGTGATTGTGATTGCAACAAGTAGGAAGTAAAACAAACACCTGTCAAACACTTCATACACTCTCCCAACTCTGAGCCACCAATAAAAATGATGCCACTTTTCACATAAAAGGAGTGCCCCTAAAAAACAAGGATTTAACCCCTATAGTGCCGATAACTTCAAACCTAGAAGGGATAGCACTTACCTGTGGATCCTGCTCTGTCAGGTAGGAGCTGTTTTCTGAGGTGTGGCAGCTTCACCATATCTACCAGGGACCTATAGAAAAGAAAGAACAGAGTAATCAACTCTGGTTTTCTATAATAGGGGTATCAAAAATGTTAGAAGTTTAAGCAAAGACTACTTTGCCGTCTTCTAACTGCTAATCGCCACCATTACTCTTACTAAAGAGATTGACATGGACACAGCATAGCCACAATCCTTGCTTGAAGGGAAAAGTACCCATTAAAAGTATTAAAATCTTCAGACACCATCTTCGCCATCCTCCCACGATCAAGGCAAAGAGAATGACTGGGGGTTATGGGTAAGGGAAGTGATACTTAACAGCTTTGCTGGGGTGCTCTTTGCCCGCCTCCTGCTGGACTCTCTATGACATAGGAAAGAAAAGATAATTCTGTAACAAAGGTCTTCAAAATGCTGCATATCAATTTAAAGACACTAAAGTCAAAATTAAGCTATTTTGATTCAGAGCATCAGTTTAAGAGACGTTTCAATTTACTTCCATTATCAAATTGTATTTTATATGCTCACTTTATGAGACATGAGCTACTGCTGAGCATGTGCAAGATTTCACAGTGTATATGTATAGGAGTCTGTATTAAAAACAAAGTTACTTTTTGGATTTGGAGTGTGGGGCAAACAATTTTTACTCAAAAACAAACATTGCTTAATGTAATTTGTTTACTAGGTGAATTTTATAGTTGTCTAGGTAATGTTTGGGGGGCTCTTGAACCCACATATAAAGCACTAAAATGAGACAATCAACCCCCCTTTTTAAAGAAAAGATGCCTATCTTTCAAAGTTACCCAAGACTCCTTATATGAAAGCAACAAACCCCTTTCTTAAATGAGGGGCATTTTATCCTCATACAGGTCATAGCAGTATAAAACACCTCACAACATTCCTACTTCTTTGGGGGTTCTAGTTCCCCTAAAAAAAGCCTTAACCTTGTACCAAAAAAACAAACAAAAAACATCCCAACATCCAAGATCTAAAGCAAATCAAGTGAATGTCATATTAACAAAAATCAACTGGCAGCATATATATATATATATATATATAATGATTTTTTTTTTTGTGAAAGTACTTAATTGCTTTCTCTACATTGAAGTTTGGATAGCAGCATGTATACTCACAAATGGAAATTTCAAATATTAAGTGTATTTTTATGTATAATCTCTAGTACAGAGAGTCATCAGGTAGTTTACCATTAATATATGATTGAACTGCTCACTTCATGGGTTTAGCAAAACACATCATTAAATTAGTAGCGATTACAATTCCCCTATCTTAAAATAGGTTTACAATGTTCTTCCAGTATTATTATTAGTTATTTGTAGAGCGCCAACCAGGGCTTGAAATTTCCAGTGGTTCACTAGTGCAGGATGACAAATATAGGTTAAAAAAAAACAACAAATTTCTAACATTGAGTGGACTAGTACATTTTTTCTCTTGGGCTAGTAGCGTTAATCCCTGATATAGTGATATATTTCCACCCCTGGCTCCAACAGATTCATCAGTGATGGTTTCAGGCTGTCCTAGGCAGTGTAAAATCTGCTGTCAACAGTTTTAGCTAATTTTTTCCTAATATGTTTCTCACAGCTATAGACTATGGACACAGACTTTCTTTATAAACTATATATATTGAATTAGCAGAAAAGTATCTCTCACTTGTACATGACTTTCTTGACTTTGACTGAGGCTATAAAGCCTGCCAGATTGTAGCCAATCATTTTTTTTTAATCTTACTGGTCATGATGACCACTCCCCCTTGTGTGTGGAAAGAGTACTGGTCTTGATCTTGTAATAAACTGGTTACTCTTCTGCTTCCTCTTGATACCCTACTACTCGGACACTGGTGTGTGAGATTTTATTCACACACACATTTATATATACACATATACAAACACACAGTATCCCAAAAAAGTGAGTACACCCCTCGCATTTTTGAAAAAAAAGTATATCTTTTCATGTGACTGAAGAAATGACACTTTGTTACAATGTAAAGTAGTCAGTGTACAGCCTGTATAACAGTGTACATTTGCTGTCCCCTCAAAATAACTCAACACACAGCCATTAATGTCTAAACTGTTGGCAACAAAAGTGAGTATATCCCCAAGTGGAAATGTCCAAATTGGTCCCAAAGTGTTAATATTTTGTGTGGCCACCATTATTTTCCAGCACTGCCTTAACCCTCTTGGGCATGGAGTTCACCAGAGCTTCACAGGTTGCCACTACAGGGAGTGCAGAATTATTAGGCAAATGAGTATTTTGACCACATCATCCTCTTTATGCATGTTGTCTTACTCCAAGCTGTATAGGCTCGAAAGCCTACTACCAATTAAGCATATTAGGTGATGTGCATCTCTGTAATGAGAAGGGGTGTGGTCTAATGACATCAACACCCTATATCAGGTGTGCATAATTATTAGGCAACTTCCTTTCCTTTGGCAAAATGGGTCAAAAGAAGGACTTGACAGGCTCAGAAAAGTCAAAAATAGTGAGATATCTTGCAGAGGGATGCAGCACTCTTAAAATTGCAAAGCTTCTGAAGCGTGATCATCGAACAATCAAGCGTTTCATTCAAAATAGTCAACAGGGTCGCAAGAAGCGTGTGGAAAAACTAAGGCGCAAAATAACTGCCCATGAACTGAGAAAAGTCAAGCGTGCAGCTGCCAAGATGCCACTTGCCACCAGTTTGCCACCATCACTGGAGTGCCCAAAAGCACAAGGTGTGCAATACTCAGAGACATGGCCAAGGTAAGAAAGGCTGAAAGACGACCACCACTGAACAAGACACACAAGCTGAAACGTCAAGACTGGGCCAAGAAATATCTCAAGACTGATTTTTCTAAGGTTTTATGGACTGATGACATGAGAGTGAGTCTTGATGGGCCAGATGGATGGGCCCGTGGCTGGATTGGTAAAGGGCAGAGAGCTCCAGTCCGACTCAGACGCCAGCAAGGTGGAGGTGGAGTACTGGTTTGGGCTGGTATCATCAAAGATGAGCTTGTGGGGCCTTTTCGGGTTGAGGATGGAGTCAAGCTCAACTCCCAGTTTCTGGAAGACACCTTCTTCAAGCAGTGGTACAGGAAGAAGTCTGCATCCTTCAAGAAAAACATGATTTTCATGCAGGACAATGCTCCATCACACGCGTCCAAGTACTCCACAGCGTGGATAGCAAGAAAGGGTATAAAAGAAGAAAATCTAATGACATGGCCTCCTTGTTCACCTGATCTGAACCCCATTGAGAACCTGTGGTCCATCATCAAATGTGAGATTTACAAGGAGGGAAAACAGTACACCTCTCTGAACAGTGTCTGGGAGGCTGTGGTTGCTGTTGCACGCAATGTTGATGGTGAACAGATCAAAACACTGACAGAATCCATGGATGGCAGGCTTTTGAGTGTCCTTGCAAAGAAAGGTGGCTATATTGGTCACTGATTTGTTTTTGTTTTGTTTTTGAATGTCAGAAATGTATATTTGTGAATGTTGAGATGTTATATTGGTTTCACTGGTAAAAATAAATAATTGAAATGGGTATATATTTGTTTTTTGTTAAGTTGCCTAATAATTATGCACAGTAATAGTCACCTGCACACACAGATATCCCCCTAAAATAGCTATAACTAAAAACAAACTAAAAACTACTTCCAAAACTATTCAGCTTTGATATTAATGAGTTTTTTGGGTTCATTGAGAACATGGTTGTTCAATAATAAAATTAATCCTCAAACATACAACTTGCCTAATAATTCTGCACTCCCTGTAGAGTCCTCTTCCACTCCTCCATGATGACAACACGGAGCTGGTTGATGTTAGAGACCTTGTGCTCCCCCACCATCCGTTAGAGGATGCCCAACAGATGCTCAATAGGGTTTAGGTCTGGAGACATGCTTGGCCAGTCCATCAGCTTTACCCTCAGCTTCTTTATCAAGGCAGTGGTCGTCTTGGAGGTGTGTTTGGGGTCGTTATGTTGGAATACTGCCCTGCGGTCTGGTCTCTGAAGGGAGGGGGGGGATGCAGTGTGCGGCGTATGATAAGAGCACTGACAAGCTGACCCTCCACCCCTTAAACCTCTGCAGCAATGCTGGCAGCACTCATACATCTATTTCCCAAAGACAACCCCTGGATATGATGCTGAGCATGTGCACTCAACTTCTTTGGTCGACCATGGCGAGGCCTGTTCTGAGTAGAATCTGTCCTGTCAAACCGCTGTATGGTCTTGCCCACCGTGCTGCAGCTCAGTTTCAGGGTCTTGGCAATCTTCTTATAGCCTAGGCCATCTTTATGTAGAGCAACAATTATTTTTTTTCAGATCCTCAGAGAGTTCTTTGCCATGAGGTGCAAGTTAAACTTCTAGTGACCAGTATAAGAGCGATACCACCAAATTTAACACACCTGCTCCCCATTCACACCTGAGACCTTGTAACATTAACAAGTCACATGAAACCGTGGAGGGAAAATGGCTAATTGGGCCCGATGTGGACATTTCTACTTAGGGGTGTACTCAATTTTGTTGCCATCGGTTTAGACATTAATGGCTGTGTGTTGAGTTATTTTGAGGGTATAGCAAATTTACACTGTTATACAGGCTTTACACTCAATACTACATTGTAGCAAAGTAATTTATTCAGTGTTGTCACATCAAAAGATATAATAAAATATTTACAAAAATGTGAGGGGTGTACTCACTTTTGTGGGGAAAAAAATAATAAAATATATATATATATATATATATATATATATATATATATATATATATATATATATATATATATATATATATATATATATATTATTGTCTCTGAGAGATTGCTGTATATTACACTCCAGGGTGTGAACGGTACCTTCTTTTGCCCTGTATGTGTTCACATTTACCTTGCAAGCCTGTGCATTCAATATTGACATTTTATCTTGAATGCCATGTTCTTTACTCTATTTGATATATTGGTTTCCTCATAGATGGGCATTTATACATATTCATTGCATATACACCATCCTTTTACTACGGTAGTTTTAGCCTATACACTTTGTATGTAGTAATAGGTGGTCTTGTGATTATTATGTATGAGAGATTTGATCTTTTTCTTTTCCCTGGCTTTTAAATTTGGTGAGCTCAGTATTGAGCTATTATGTTATTCTTTTGTTTCTTTTTTCTTTGGTGGAGGGTAGTCACTGTTGTAATTAATTGTTGATGCATTGTCTGATGTAGTATATTGTCATATTATTATTATTATATCAATATATTTTGTATTTTTTCAGATGATAATTGTCTTGAAGGACAACAGATGGTTCGAAACGTCTATTTCCAAGTTAGTTTCACATTACTTACAAGTAAAGTTGCATATGTATTTGCTGTACAACAAGTCCTGTGAGTGCCCTCCAACATCAATACTATATATATATATATATATATATATATATATATATATATATATATATATATATACACACACACACACACACACATATATACAGTATATATATATATATATATATATATATATATATATATATATATATACATACATACATACATACACACACACACACACAGTATATACATACACATATATACACAGTATATACATACATACACACATATACACAGTACATACATAAAAATCTGTCAATTCTTTATTTCCACTTCTTTCTTTAAAAACAGCAACTCAGCAAACTTTTAAAAAAAACAGGTAATATGTTCAGATCACATAGGCTGACACGTTTCAGCTTTCTCAGCCGTACTCATAGACCTTTCTAAGTGTCTAATTTGATGATCTTATATACACAATCATCTGAACATAATTAACTTAAACATTCTATGTATTCAATTCATTTTGTATGGCATCGTATCAAAAACGTGATTAATTTATGCATACATAGTTTGCAGTAATGTTTAAATATTCTATTTGGAGAACAAACTCTGATGATATCCTAAGTATATAAAGTATAGTTTAAGATATGTTGCGGTACATATTGCACATTTTATGTGTTACATTTAAGATATTTTTATTATTATGTGCCTCAGATTAAACTTACACTCAATTCTATCTATTTCCACAGTTCTCAATATATTGCATAATATTTATTTATAACTTCTAAGGGTCACCAAAAAAAAATATCCTGTATGAAATATCTCTTTATATAAACAATGTATATGTACCTGTATGTTATAGTTGTATATAGATTTTGTAACAAACATGATTTTTCCTGTGTTAAGTTTTCTTAGCTTTACATATAGTTGTGTCAATTTTATGATCATCATAGGTTCAATACCTCTTTGTTGGAGGTTCAATACCCTCCTTCAGTTAATCCTAACTTATCTTATCACAGTAACAGAAAACATGATTATATGAAGATATTACTAAATATAATTTAATTAAATAAATATACATGAGACCTGTTTCTATATTTGCTTGACTTATGATATTTACACATTCACTTATTTCCAATAGTTTATAAGATTGAATCTCAAATTTAACCCTTGGGGTATTCTTGTCTTCATTCGAAAGATCCAATAGATCTCTTGTTTATTAAGCTGAGCTTCTAAATCACCTCCTATCATTTAAATGTATTTTATTTATAATATTTCATCTAAATGTGTCAACTTTCCTTTCATGTAACTCGATTAAATGTTTGACAATTGGTGTCATTCTATCTTCTTTCTTCCTACTATCTGATTGTGAGGTAAAACTATTGAGATGCTCTCTTATTCTTATTCGTGTAGTTTTACCAACATACTGTAGATGCACTCTTGACAGGTTATAAGAGACTACATTTGATGTTCTACAATTGACACATTGTTTAGTATCAAAAATCTCTCCTGTAACACTGGAGGCAAATTGTACTCCTGTGGTCACATATTGACATGCCTTGCATTGTGTGTATCCACATTTATCTGTACCTTTTATTTCCAGTCAGGATGATTTTGTCCCTGAATTTTTTCTTACAGTAGGGGATATTAGATTCCCAATAGTTTTTCCCCTCCTATATGAGAAATTATAGCATTTAGTCATGTGTTGTAATTTATCATCTGCTGCAAGAATTGGTAGATGTTTCTAAATGATGTCACGTATCTCATTGTATTATGGTGAATATTGTGTTGTAAAAGTTATTTTGTTTTTATATCTTTTTATTTTTTTGTACTTGATGACAATTTTTTTCTTTAATGAGATCTTTCCTGTCTATTGCAGCAACTTGAGATCTCACATTTTTTACTATTTTCTTAGTGAAGCCTCTTTGTTGGAGGTTTTTTTCTAGTTTATCTGCTTCCTGGCTAAAAAGACTATCTTGCGAGCAATTTATTTTTGTTCTTATAAACTGTCCTTTCGCAATAGCCTTAAAGACTTGTTTTGGGTGATTGCTCTTAGCATGGAGTAAGGCGTTTCTAGTTATAGGTTTCCTGTACATTTTTGTTTGTATATTATGGTGTATATCATCCACATATAAAGTGACCTCTAAATAGTTAATTTCTTTTTTTATTTGACTCATGGGTAAATTATAAATTAAGCCTGTTATTTAAATAATCCAAAAATCCATTGATGGTGGCTTCCTCTCCTTGCCAAATGAAGATTATATCCTCTATAAAACGTCTATAGATTATGATCCGATCTCTATATGGGATTTCCATCTCCAAAGATGTGGGACAGCTCCCACCAACCTAAATATAGGTTTGCGTAGGATGGGGCAAATTTTGCCCCCATAGCTGTCCCACATATCTGGAGATAAAATTTACCTCCATAACTAAAGTAGTTGTGTGTGAGGAGATATTTAACAGTATATAATCTCGAAATTCTTTACTCATGTGATGTATTTTAGTCAAAAATAATTCTATGGCTTTTATGCCATTTTCATGTGGAATCGTACTATATAGAGACACTACGTCCACTGTTAACCATTTATTTTGTTGTATCCATGTTTCATGTTCTAGTATCTGAATTAGATGTTTTGGGTCTCTCGGATAACTTTATAATTCTAATACTAGTGGTTGTAATATTGAATCAATCCACTCTGAGAGTGGTTCCAGCAAAGAGCCTATACCTGATATGATGGGGCGTGCTGCAACATTAACTACGCTTTTGTGCACTTTGGGAAAGGCACGAAATACAGGTGTTTGGGGGTATTCTATTAGTAGGTATTCGCTTGTTGCTTATCAATAAATCCCTCATGTAGCCCTTCATCTATAAGATGTGTTAATTCTTTTTTGTTAGTATGTATATGATTTTTATCTAGAATCGTATAGATTTCACCATCTTCTAGTTGTCTTTTTATTTCTGCTTCGTAACTGGTAGTGTCCCATACCACTATACTACCACCCTTGTCAGATCTTTTAATGATAATATTTT
The DNA here is from genome assembly GCF_027579735.1 of Bombina bombina. Taxonomy (NCBI): domain Eukaryota; kingdom Metazoa; phylum Chordata; class Amphibia; order Anura; family Bombinatoridae; genus Bombina; species Bombina bombina. The sequence goes on along the minus strand of NC_069500.1, from coordinate 229,377,039 downwards.
TGTTTTCTTGTCATTTCTTTTAAGCTTCCCATTCGCTACCCGTTAAATTAGATTTTATAGGGACTGTTTTTATCTCTTCTGATGGTTTAGTGAGATCCGCTTCTATTCTATTCTGAAATTGTTCTAGGATGTTACCTCTGATATGAATCGGATAAAAGTCTGACTTATTTTAAATCCTTCATGGTTTATTTTTTCATTAGAGTGTTCAACCAATTGATCAGATTCTAATGCAATAAGGTTTTCTTTTGCACAGGTATCAATACAATTTAGGTGTGTTATATCAATTCTTTTTGATCCCTTTCTGTTGTATATAAGTTTGATGTGATCTCTGTATTTGTATCTTCAGTTGTATGTATGTCCTGAAAATGTTTTTTTAATGTAATATTGCGTATAAACCTATTCACATCTATTAACCATTTGAGTGCTAAGCACTTTCCCAAATGGGTGCTAAGATTATTTAATGTGTACACTATCTAGTAGCTAATTACTGTATCTACACTTTCAAGATTATTCAAACATATTTGATTAAAATGAAGCCTTGAAGATAAATAAATATTTTACACACTATAGATAGACCTATTCTAATACTATGGATGAGAATGTGTCCCAAACAAAGGGTTACATTTGAAGAGACCACTCCCTTGTGAGGGTGGTTCTCAGGTGTTTTTTTCTGATTGGTAAAGGTTTAGTAAAGCATGTGTATTTAAAGGCTAATTATAGCCCCATTTGTATGCCTGATGAAACAGCGTTTGAAGCGCTGAGAAACGCGTAGCATTTTTTAGGGGGGTCTGTCACTATACCCCACCTATCTTTGGTTCCTGTTTTTAATAGCTTTTATGTTTTTTTTTTTTTTTAATAAATTGGTTGTTGAACCTTTTTTAACTGGAACCTGCCTCGCTTATCCTTTACCAATCACTTCCACTGTAAGGAATAAGCTGCTGAAAACCCTGCAGCTGTGTGCTCCTGATCTCCTGGGCATTCACACTTGGGAGTGTTTGCGCTCGACAGAACAGTAAGCTGGGTTGCTGTAAAAATTTCCAGCCTGCATCTAATAGCACTGTCTGAGTGCTCCTGGGAAATGTGAGTACCCTGGCACAGGGGTTTATCTGCAATTTTCCTACATCATTTACTACTGATACACACATGCGCCTCTCTATGTTTTTGTATTTCTGTTCTAGATTATCTGTCACTAAGGTGTAAAGAGAGTGCTGCACCTTTCTGGATTTCCAGAGGTATCCCCCAATTGGAGGAAAAGTTTGAAATAACCCTTGGATGCTTCAGACATCATATGTGTTGGGACTATACTATATAAATCTATGAGGTTTATAGATCTATAATAAGTGGGTGTCTACCCATATATTGGAAAGTTTATTTCGTTCATACAGACATTTTTTTCCCTCAACCTAATCTCATATACAGGTAGCCCTCAGTTTACGCCGGGGTTAGGTTCCAGAAGGAATGGTTGTAAATTGAAACCGTTGTAAATTGAAACCCAGTTTATAATGTAAGTCAATGGGAAGTGAGGGAGTTAGGTGTTACTTATTACAATTTTGAGAGGGGCCTGGAACCTAATACATTATTTCTAAAGCTAAACAGCATTATAAACCTAATAAAATAATCACACAACACAGACTTCACTTGCATTTTTCTGCAAACAGTTCTTTCTATGCATTCCAATCTGGACTGATTTATAGAAAGGAAGATCTTGTTCCTTTGAAATCTGCTCGATAGCTCAGGTCTGGTTAAACTGATTAATTTCAGCTTGCTTGGCTTTGCTGCAACACAAGCGGACAACTCCACCTACTGGCTATTTTACTCAATGCACTGCTTCTCAATGCTTCTCAATAGCAGTCACATGACTGGAAAAAAAAAGGTTGTTATTCTGAAACGGTGTAAATTGAACCGTTTTAAACCGAGGGCCACCTGTATATGTATCAATAATAACACTCATTACTAATGTGAATATCTTTACAATTGAATATTTTTATAATTGTTTATAAATCTATATTGAATCATTGATTGTATTGATATCTTATTTATCTCCTTATTTTTATTCTGATTAGCGCCCTCTATTGGAAGTGATTGCTTTGATTTCTTCTGTGTAATTAATATGGCGATATGAAGCTGCCCTAACTTTTTTTTGCCATATATGTACTATTCCTGCCCGATAGTCTGACCAGTCTCTTAAATATTTCTCATGTTTGATTTCTAGTATGTTATCAACAGCTCTTTCACTAGTTTCATGTAGAATTTTATCAAAATAGACATATTCATCTTTGAATTTATGTTGATCTAACTGTAATTGAAGGGTTGTGATTTGTTGTCTTATTTCTTTCAATTGTTTGTCTTTATAACATATTATCATAGTCATAAGTCTCATTGAACATTCTCTAGCATCTCATTCCATTCTTCTTTAACCCCTTAATGACAACTGACGTACCAGGTACGTCATGCAAAAACTAACTGTTAATGACAATAGACGTACCTGGTACGTCAGTTGTCTAACAGAGTGCTGGAAGTGATCACAATCGCTTCCAGCAGCTCTGAGGGTATTGCAGTGATGCCTCGAAATAGAGGCATCCTGCAATACCCCTTTACAAGCCTCCGATGCAGAGAGAGCCACTTTGTGGCCCTCTCTGCACCGGTAGCGATGGTGCCGTTGTCCGGGTGGGAGGAGGGAGCGTGTGCGCGCATGCACGGGGGCACGTGTGCGCATTAGCCACACTGACACCAATGAAGGAAGGAAGGGGAAAAAAAAAAGTTAATATTTTTTTTTACATATAAAAGGATCTGGGAGGGGGTGGGGGGGCTGCTACACTACAGAAATAATTAAAAATAAAAAAGTTATAAATAAAATTAAAATACTTTGGTTTGTGGGGCCAAACTGGGTACTGGCAGAGAACTGCCAGTACCCAAGATGGTGGTAATTAGGTAGGTGAGAGGGTTAGGGAGCTGGAGGGGGGGGGGAATCAGGGAGGTTGGTGCTAAGGCAGGGGTCCATCACAACTACATTTTTTTTTTTTTAAATAAAAATAACCCTTTTATTTAGTACTGGCAGACTTTCTGCCAGTACTTAAGATGGCGGGAACAACTGTGGGGTGGGGGAGGGAAAAGAGCTGCTTGGGAGGGATCAGGGGGTGGGATGTGTCAGGTGGGAGGCTGATCTCTAAAATTAACCCTGCAAGCTCCCTACAAGCTACCTAATTTAACCCCTTCACTGCTGGGCATAATTCACGTGTGGTGTGCAGCAGCATTTAGCGGCCTTCTAAATACCAAAAAGCAACGCCAAAGCCATATAAGTCTGCTATTTCTGATATAAGCCATATAAGTCTGCTTCCCAGAGAAGCTTTTACAACAATTTCTGCCATAATAGCACAAGCTGTTTGTAAATAATTTCAGTGAAAAACCTTAAATTGTGAAAAATGTAATTTTTTTTTTTTTTTTTTTTTTTTATAATTTGCTCGCATTTGGCGGTGAAACGGTGGCATAAAATATACCAAAATGGGCCTAGATCAATACTTGGGGTTGTCTACTACACTAAAGCTAAAATTAACCCTACAAGCTCCCTAATTAACCCCTTCACTCCTGGGCATAAAACACGTGTGGTGCGCAGCGGCATTTAGCGGCCTTCTAATTACCAAAAAGCAACCACAAAGCCATATAAGTTTGTTATTTCTGAAAAAGGGGATCCCAGAGAAGCATTTACAACCATTTGTGCCATAATTGCAGAAGCTGTTTGTAAATAATTTCAGTGGGAAACCTAAAGTTTGTGACAAAATTTGTGAAAAAGTGAACTTTTTTTTTTTTTTTTTAAATCGCTTTTGGCGGTGAAATGGTGGCATGAAATATACCAAAATGGGCCTAGATCAATACTTTGGGATGTCTTCTAAAACAAAATATATACATGTCAAGGGATATTCAGGTATTCCTGACAGATATCAGGGTTCCAAAGTAACTAGCGCTAATTTTGAAAAAAAGTGGTTTGGAAATAGCAAAGTTGTACTTGTATTTATTGCCCCATAAATTGCAAAAAAAGCAAAGAACGTGTAAACATTGGGTATTTCTAATCTCAGGACAAAATTTATAAACTATTTAGCATGAGTGTTTTTTGGGGATTGTAGATGTGTGTGTAGATGTAGATTTTATCATTTTTTTTATTAAATTATAAGATATGATGAAAATAATGGTATCTTTAGAAAGTCCATTTAATGACGAGAAAAACGGTATATAATATATGTGGGTACAGTAAACGAGTAAGAGGAAAATTACAGCTAAACGCAAACACTGCAGAAATGTAAAAATAGCCATTGTCATTAAGGGTAATAAAATTGAAAAATGGTCCGGTCATTAAGGGGTTAAATGTTATATCATCCGTATCAAAAGTGGGGTATTTATTTATTTATTCTTAGACCTCTTGGGATCATTTTCAAATTCCTGTATTTTTCTAATGTCCATTTATCAAATTTGATCTTATTCCCTTTGATCATAAGTAATTCAATCTTAAAAAATAAGTCCCCCAAAGATAGTTTAGAAAAGTCCGTTGTAAATATATTCTCAAAATTTTCCAATTGAACATCCATATCTTTAGTTTTTCTTAATGAATAATATGAGGTCATTGGTATAAGAGAAGTATCAGTTTGTCCTCCAGTGTTAGACATATTTTCTTAGCTGTACAAATGCTCAATAATTTATTGTATATATAATAAATGTCCAGGTATATTTCACAGCCAAAAAGCTCCGGATGTTGGGGAAAAAAAAAATGCGCTCACCAGACGCTCAAAGAATATACTTATTCAAATAACAAAAGAGAATCCCAATATCCTTAAGTAGCCTGTGAGTATCATCCAGAAAAAAAACCAGACAAGCTGTCACAGGTTACAGGTTAATCCATATATATTATCATCAGGTATTTGTAGAGCGCCAACAGATTCTACAGCGCTGTAAACATAGTCGGTATACAGGATAGCTTTTGAAGAGATCAAGTGGGTAGAGGGCGGTGCCGAGAGTTTCACTGTTGTAGTTGGCTCTTATGAAGGTGATCTGCAAACAGAATGTAAGCCTATGAGCCCAGCTAAGGGGTCAAGGGGAAAGCAATGGAGTTAGGAAAGGTTAGTGTTGGTTGTAAGCATCCCTGAATAGTAGAGATTTTAGGGAGCGCTTGAAGCTGTTAAAACTAGGGTAGAGTCTTGTTGAGTGAGGCAGGGAGTTCATATACAAAAAACGTCAGATAAAGCAAAGGGCACAATATGGAAAAAACAGAATTTATGCTTACCTGATAAATTACTTTCTCTTACGGTGTATCCAGTCCACGGATTCATCCTTACTTGTGGGATATTCTCAATCCCTACAGGAAGTGGCAAAGAGAGCACACAGCAGAGCTGTCCATATAGCTCCCCTCAGGCTTCGCCCCCCCAGTCATTCGACCGACGGTTAGGAGAAAAAAGGAGAAACCATAGGGTACAGTGGTGACTGTAGTTTTACAAAATTAAAATTGAACCTGACTAAATTGCCAAGGTGGGCCGTGGACTGGATACACCGTAAGAGAAAGTAATTTATCAGGTAAGCATAAATTCTGTTTTCTCTTACATGGTGTATCCAGTCCATGGATTCATCCTTACTTGTGGGATACCAATACCAAAGCTTTAGGACACGGATGAAAGGTGGGAACAAGTCAGGTAATCCTAAACGGAAGGCACCACTGCTTGCAAAACCTCTCTCCCAAAAACAGCCTCCGAAGAAGCAAAAGTATCGAATTTGTAAAATTTGGTAAATGTACGCAGTGAAGACCAAGTCACTGCCTTAAAAATCTGTTCAACAGAAGCCTCATTCTTGAAAGCCCATGTGGAAGCCACAGCTCTAGTGGAATGAGCTGTAATTCGTTCAGGAGGATGCTGTCCAGCAGTATCATAAGCCAATCGGATGATGCTTTTCAGCCAGAAGGAAAGAGAGGTAGCAGTCATTTTCTGACCTCTCCTCTTACCAGAATAGACAACAAACAAGGATGATGTTTGTCTGAAATCTTTAGTTGCCTTTAAATGGAATTTTAAAGCATGAACTACATCAAGATTGTGTAACAGTCGTTCCTTCTTAGAAACTGGATTAGGGCACAGAGAAGGAACAATAATTTCCTGGTTAATATTCTTATTAGAAACCACTTTTGGAAGGAAACCAGGTTTGGTACGCAAAACAACCTTATCTACATGGAACCCCAGATAGGGTGAATTACACTGCAAAGCAGACAGACAATTCAGAAACTCTTTGAGCAGAAGAAATAGCTACCAAAAACAAAACTTTCCAAGATAATAACTTAATATCTATGTAATGCAAAGGTTCAAACAGAACCCCTTGAAGAACTGAAAGAACTAAATTTAGACTCCATGGAGGAGCCACAGGCTTGATTCTAACTAGGGCCTGTGCAAACGCCTGGTACAGCTGCCAGACGCTTGTGTAACAGGATAGACAGAGCAGATACCCATTTGATGATCTTGGTTACTTCCTTCATCGCTAGGGAACTCTTTGTTCCTCCCTGATGATTGATGTACGCTACAGTCGTGATGTTGTCAGACTGAAATCTGATGAATTTGGCCTCCGCTAGTTGAGGCCATGCCTGGAGCGTATTGAATATCGCTCTCAGTTCCAAAATGTTTATCGGGAGAAGAGATTCTTCCCGAGACCATAGACCCTGAGCTTTCAGGGAGTCCCAGACCGCACCCCAGCCTGGCATCGGTCGTGACAATGATCCACTCCGGTCTGCGGAAACTCATTCCCTGAGACAACCACCAGAGAAGAGAGTCTCTGGTTCATTTGTATTTGAGGAGACAAATCTGCATAATCCCCATTCCACTGTTTGAGCATGCACAGTTGCAGTGGTCTTAGATGAATTCGGGCAAAAGGGACTACGTCCATTGCCGCAACCATTAAACCGATTACCTCCATGCAATGAGCCACAGAAGGCCGAGGAATGGAGTGAAGAACTTGGCAAGTATTCAGAAATTTTGACTTCCTGACCTCTGGCAGAAAGATTTTCATTTCTACCGAGTCTATTAGTGTTCCCAGGAAGGGAACCCTTGTGAGCGGGGACAGAGAACTTTTTTCGACATTCACCTTCCACCCGTGAGACCTTAGAAAGGCCAGAACAATGTCCATATGAGCCTTGGCTCTGTGGAAAGACGACGCCTGAATTAAGATGTCGTCTAGGTAAGGAGCTACTGTGATGCCCCGCGGTCTTAGTACCGCTATAAGGGACCCTAGCACCTTTGTGAAAATTCTGGGAGCGGTGGCCAACCCGAAAGGAAGGGCCACGAACTTGTAATGCGTGTCCAGAAAGGCGAACCTTAGGAACTGATTATGATCTTTGTGGATAGGAATATGTAGGTACGCATCCTTTAGATCCACAGTAGTCATATATTGACCTTCCTGGATCATCGGCAAGATTGTCCGAATGGTTTCCATTTTGAAAGATGGAACTCTGAGGAATTTGTTTAGAATTTTTAGATCCTGGATTGGCCTGAAAGTTCCCTCCTTTTTGGGAACTACAAACAGGTTTGAGTAAAAACCCAGTCCTTGTTCTGCAATTGGGACTGGGTGAATCACTCCCATTTTTAGAAGATCTTCTACACAGCATAAGAACGCCTGCTTCTTTGTCTGGTCTGAAGACAAACGAGAAATGTGGAACCTTCCCCTTGGGGGAGAGTCCTTGAATTCTAGAAGATACCTCTGAGCCACAATTTCTAATGCCCAGGGATCTGGAACATCTCTTGCCCAAGCCTGAGCAAAGAGAGAAAGTCTGCCCCCTACTAGATCCGGTCCCGGATCGGGGGCTACCCTTATTCCAGCCCTGCAAGGGTTTCCAGGTTGCTTTGGGCTGTGAAGCGTTACCCTCTTGCTTTGCGGCAGCAGAGGTTGAAGCAGATCCGCTCCTGAAGTTGCGAAAGGTGTGAAAATTAGCCTTGTTTTTGGCTTTAAACGGTCTATCCTGCGGGAGGGCATGGCCCTTCCCCCCAGTGATATCGCGATAATTTCTATCAACTCGGGACCAAAAAGGGTCTTTCCCTTGAAAGGAATATTTAGTAATTTTGTTTTGGACGACACGTCAGCCGACCATGATTTGAGCCAAAGCGCTCTCCACGCCATAATGGCAAAACCAGAATCTTTTGCCGCCAACTTAGCTAATTGTAAAGCGGCATCTGTGATAAAAGAATTCGCCAGTTTTAGAGCATTAATTCTATCCATGACTTCGTCATATGAAGTCTCCCTCTGGAGCGACTCCTCCAGCGCCTCAACCCAAAAAGCTGCTGCAGTAGTTACAGGAATAATGCAGGCAATTGGCTGAAGAAGGAAACCTTGCTGAACAAACATTTTCTTCAGCAAACCTTCCAATTTTTTATCCATAGGATCTTTAAAAGCACAACTTGTCTTCTATTGGTATAGTTGTACGCTTAGCAAGTGTTGAAACTGCTCCCTCTACCTTAGGGACCGTCTGCCACACGTCCCGCCTGGGGTCATTTATGGGGAACATTTTCTTAAGATAGGAGGGGGAACAAAAAGGTACACCTGGTTCTCCCACTCCCTAGTCACAACATCCGCCACCCTCTTCGGGATCGGAAACGCATCAGTGTATACAGGGACCTCTAAAAACCTGTCCATTTTACACAATTTTTCTGGGACCACCATGGGGTCACAATCATCCAGCGTAGCTAAAACATCCTTAAGCAGGATGCTGAGGTGTTCCAGCTTAAATTTAAATGCCAAGGAATCTGAATCTGCCCGCTGAGAAACTTTCCTGTGTCAGAAATTTCTCCCTCGGGCAGACCATCCCTCACTGCCACTTCAGAGTGTTGTGAGGGCACAACAGATAAGTCATCCAAAGCTTCAGATTGCTCATCCTCTGTTCTTAAAACTGAGCTATCACGCTTTTTTGGAAAAACTGGCAGTTTGGATAGAAATGCCGCAAGGGAATTATTCATGACTGCTGCTAATTGTTGTAAAGTAATAGGGCACAATGCGCTAGAGGTACTAGGCAACGCTTGCGCGGGCGTAACTGGTGTCGACACATGGGGAGAGGAAGGAGGACTATAATCATTACCTTTCGTCAAAGAATCATCTTGGGCTACATTTTTAAGTGTCACTGCATGGTCATTAAAAATGTTTAGATACCTTAGCACACTTTAAAACACAAATGCAATGGGGGTACCGCCATGGCTTTTAAACACATAGAACAAGGTCTATCTGTAGGCTCAGACATGTTAGACAGACTTAGATAGCACTCAAATACAGAAAAATACACTTTTTGAAAAAAACTTTACTGTGCCTTTAAAGGACCAGTCAACACAGTAGATTTGCATAATCAACCAATGCAAGATAAGAAGACAATGCAATAGCACTTAGTCTGAACTTCAAATGAGTAGTAGATTTTTTTCTGACAATTTTAAAAATTATGTATTTTTCCACTCCCCTTGTACCATGTGACAGCCATCAGCCAATCACAAATGCATACATGTACCATGTGACAGCCATCAGCCATTCACAAATGCATACACACTTATTCTTGCACATGCTCAGTAGGAGCTGGTGACTCAAAAAGTTTAAATATAAAAAAAGACTGTGCACATTTAGTTAATGGAAGTAAATTGGAAAGTTGTTTAAAATGGCATGCTCTATCTGAATAATGAAAGTTTAATTTTGATTGAGTGTCCCTTTAAATAATAAAAAGCACACACTTTTTTTACCAAATCTCAAAAAAACATCCGATCTTTATGAAATTTACACCATATGATCCTAATGCTTTGAAATTATTGCACACCAAGTTTCAAGCCAATTAACCCCTTATTGCCCAAACCGGAGCAAATTGAAGCTGGCCACCAGCTTAACACACTACCTTCCTTGGGGATTAGTTTTGGAACGAAAATAAACCTCCCTGTACTCCTCCTGCAATCTCTGGACTCTACATGTGAAGCTGCATGAAGCTGTCTTGCAAAAGAACTGCGCAACTGAGGCGCGAAAATTAGGCCCCCTCCATCTGCTCTCCGGAGTTGTGGGGCCTTCCTAAGTCAAATTAGGTGTCTAAAATTATGCCAGGCGTATAAAACCCCTAAAAAGTGTTCCAAACATAATAAACACTTGTGCAAATGTCAGATTATAGCAAAAAATAATCGATTTTCCCCATAACAGTGTCCACCAGTGATTTAAGCCCTTTTAACTAAGCCATCCTTCTATACTGAGTCTCAGAATATGGCTTACCTTCCCACATGGGGATTTCTGTCAGTCTTCTAGCATTACCAAGTCTTGTTAGAAAAAAAGTGACTGAGCATACCTTATGCAGTTAAGCCTGCAAACTGTTCCCCCCAACTGAAGTTCTCCGGTACTCAACAGTCTTGTGTGGGAACAGCAATGGATTTTAGTTACAACATGCTAAAATCTATTTCCTCTCAGCAGAAATCTTCATCACTTTCTGCCTCAGAGTAAATAGTACAAACCGGCACTATTTTAAAATAAACTCTTGATTGAAGAAATAAAAACTACAAATCTAACACCACATACTCTTTACCCTCCCGTGGAGATGCTACTTGTTAGAGCGGCAAAGAGAATGACTGGGGGGCGGAGCCTGAGGGGAGCTATATGGACAGCTCTGCTGTGTGCTCTCTTTGCCACTTCCTGTAGGGATTGAGAATATCCCACAAGTAAGGATGAATCCGTGTAATGGATACACCATGTAAGAGAAACGGTGTTTCTCAGTGAGAACAAATATAATTACATGTGTGGCCGTCGGAAGTTAGTGACATAAACTGCTTCCCTCTACCTCATATGATGTAGCTGTGTCACGTTAACTGACTCCAGATCCAGGCTGGTGGGTATGTTCAACAATAATCTGTGGCTCCCGCACTACAGATATCTTCACCCTGCAGTACGACTCTCTCCGCTATAGCTATCTGAGGTATCCAAAGAGGTGTAAGACTTACGTGTCACGCTGCACTCATAGCTCCATTACTCATACACCGGCTTCCAGTCTTCGGCCCCTTACTGTGACGTCATCCGGATGATGCCACTGACCATCTGGTTCTCCAAACGGTGCATCGGCAATCAAGAGCAAAATAGAACAATCCAAACGAAGTAGCTTAAAAATATGTCAATTCTTTATTTCCACTTCTTAAAAAAAACAGCAACTCAGTAAACTATTAAAAAACAGGTAATATGTTCAGATCACATAGTCTGACGTGTGTGTACATACATTCTGAAAACCTGGCACTCGCCAGCAGATACTCAGTAATGTTTAAAAGCAAAACTGGGGGAAGTCAGTTACATTTGGCCCCAAAGGATCAAGCCCAGGACCACATCAAGGTCCCCCCCTTCCTGGGACCCTAAACTAGCACCCACAAAATGCATACTTTGAAACAAACCAACTGGGAACCTCCCAGGGTGGCACAGGCTTTTGTAACCTCCCCTATGTAAATACAAAATTCAGGAATGGACCGCACTTACAGACCGGACACACATCCTAATCCACTGTTAACTCCACACTGACATACAGCTGCACCGTTCCCTGCAACCCAGGCAGTTAACCCCTGAACAGCTTGGGTGACAGGCCCACAGGGAAGCATTACAAACATTATAAACACAACACAAAGAAAACCTGGCACTTGCCAGCAGATAAATCAGTAATTTTTAAAAGCAAAACTGGGGGAAGACTCTGGTCTGTTCTAACCTTGTCATATTAAAGGAGAAATTCCACCCAAAATTGTAATCCACATGAATGCATTTCCATTTTGGATAGAAGCATTTTTTGTAATATACTTGTATTAGCAAACAAATACTTGAAATGCTATAGCTGCTTCAAAAGTGTATTTAAGTATGCACCGTGCACCAGTATTTTAAACACAGCACTGGGTCAGAGAGGCTAAGGTGCTTGTACCATCTGGTAATGCCTCAATGTGTTAATTGTAGACATGATACAAGCCCCAATTGCATGCTAAGCAGTTGCACTATTTAAAATCTTGGTGCACTGAGAATATCTATCTATCTATCTATCTATGCATGCTTCACATGCAGGAAAAAAATGTTAACACCAAAACAGTGATAACTTTTTCTAGAAGCATTTTTGCCAATACACGTGTATTGCAAACCTATGTGAAGTTGGCACCCCATGTTTGTAAAAACTGAATAAAAAATAGACCATTGGTGTGTGCTGCATTTGTGCAGCAAAAATGAACGTTTGTGCCGGTTTGGTTTAAGAGATATTAGGCATTATTTTTTTAATGAAACTCCGCCCACTTTGCACCCCATGTTATTCATTTTTAAAAACAAAATATACCATTTGTTTGTGCTGCGTCTGTGCTGATTTGTGCCGCAAAAACTCCTCAACCAAACCAGCACAAACATTTGTTTTTGCAGCACAAACCAATAGTATATTTGTTTTTAAAATTTAATAACATGTGGTGCAAAGTGGGCGAAGTTTCAGCAAATATAATGCCCAATATCTCCGAAACCAAACTGGCACAAATGATCGTTTTTGCGGCACAAACAAATGGTATATTTGTTTTTAAAAATGTAATAACATGGGGTGCAAAGTGGGCGGAGTTTCATTAAAAAATAATGCGCAATTCATGTCAGTCATGGATATTACCCACAGACTGTGTCACAAGTTGTGCCTATTGTAGAGGCTCAGTGGTCACACACTGGTCATCAATGGGACTACCAATCATCCATGAGAGCTCCACCATCCTCTTCCATGGGACGAGCTCCACCATCTGCAGATGGAAATACAGCATAAACTACAGCTGCCCCTCACGCAGCAGAAGCTACAGCTGAACCTGCCCCTCAAACAACTGCCAGCCCTGTTGCTCAAGAGCCTGTGGATGCATTGTATTCTCCCCTACGCGAGGAATATATTGCACTCCAGAGGAGGCTCATGAAAAGCACAAACAGCATACAAAGAGGACAAGAGAGGTTCATCAGGAACCAAGAGAGGTTCTCAGTGGCCAAGAGAGGTTACACAAACGTAGCATAGAGCTGCAAAGGGACATTGCAGCATCGTTAAGTGCAAGTGTTCAAAACCAGTCACAGATTATGCAAATTCTGTTCATCTATTGTCCATCTGCATATCAGAGATAACAAAATCAACTCGTGGGTGTGTTGGTTGAACACTTTACACACCAGCAGGACACTGCCTCCAGCCTATCATCTGTGGCCAGAACACCAGCAGAAACGCCAGAATCTGCGAGAACGAGGCAATCCACTACAGGTACCTCAGCTCCCTCATCCAAGAAGCCAAAAAAAAAAAATATTATTATAGTTCACCATAAACCTTGTCCTCTGTTATTTACCTGGCAATTGTCATACATGTGAGGTGTGTTTTATTACACTAATATTGTTCAAACATAATAATATGACCTGTGTTGAAATGGCAATAATTAACAGGTAATATGTTTATGACATTCTTCTACTATAACTCACATCCACATAGTTGTGTATGAAGGGTACATATAGTAATATTCACTTATAAGATGCAAATCAATGTATCTCACATCCAATATAAATTGACACATAGGCATATTATATATACAGTGTGTGTGTGTGTGTGTCTGTGTGATACACACACACTGCAGTAAGTAAGTATGAATCCGGTGTAGATCCAGGTTACCCACCACTGACAGCCAGCACACGAGATGTAGCAAAACACCACTTTAATGTGTAAACAGCATAACGTTTCAGCCCCAAACAAGACCCTTGGTCACATGAAGCAAGTCACAAGTAGACAGGCCTGTGCTACATCTCGTGTGCTGGCTGTCAGTGGTGGGTAACCTGGATCTACACCAGATTCATACTTACTGCAATGTACATTGTATATACACACACAGGGAGTGCAGAATTATTAGGCAAATGAGTATTTTGACCACATCATCCTCTTTATGCATGTTGTCTTACTCCAAGCTGTATAGGCTCGAAAGCCTACTACCAATTAAGCATATTAGGTGATGTGCATCTCTGTAATGAGAAGGGGTGTGGTCTAATGACATCAACACCCTATATCAGGTGTGCATAATTATTAGGCAACTTCCTTTCCTTTGGCAAAATGGGTCAAAAGAAGGACTTGACAGGCTCAGAAAAGTCAAAAATAGTGAGATATCTTGCAGAGGGATGCAGCACTCTTAAAATTGCAAAGCTTCTGAAGCGTGATCATCGAACAATCAAGCGTTTCATTCAAAATAGTCAACAGGGTCGCAAGAAGCGTGTGGAAAAACCAAGGCGCAAAATAACTGCCCATGAACTGAGAAAAGTCAAGCGTGCAGCTGCCAAGATGCCACTTGCCACCAGTTTGGCCATATTTCAGAGCTGCAACATCACTGGAGTGCCCAAAAGCACAAGGTGTGCAATACTCAGAGACATGGCCAAGGTAAGAAAGGCTGAAAGACGACCACCACTGAACAAAACACACAAGCTGAAACGTCAAGACTGGGCCAAGAAATATCTCAAGACTGATTTTTCTAAGGTTTTATGGACTGATGAAATGAGAGTGAGTCTTGATGGGCCCGTGGCTGGATTGGTAAAGGGCAGAGAGCTCCAGTCCGACTCAGACGCCAGCAAGGTGGAGGTGGAGTACTGGTTTGGGCTGGTATCAAAGATGAGCTTGTGGGGCCTTTTCAGGTTGAGGATGGAGTCAGGCTCAACTCCCAGTCCTACTGCCAGTTTCTGGAAGACACCTTCTTCAAGCAGTGGTAGAGGAAGAAGTCTGCATCCTTTAAGAAAAACATGATTTTCATGCAGGACAATGCTCCATCACACGCGTCCAAGTACTCCACAGCGTGGCTGGCAAGAAAGGGTATAAAAGAAGAAAATCTAATGACATGGCCTCCTTGTTCACCTGATCTGAACCCCATTGAGAACCTGTGGTCCATCATCAAATGTGATATTTACAAGGAGGGAAAACAGTACACCTCTCTGAACAGTGTCTGGGAGGCTGTGGTTGCTGCTGCACGCAATGTTGATGGTGAACAGATAAAAACACTGACAGAATCCATGGATGCCAGGCTTTTGAGTGTCCTTGCAAAGAAAGGTGGCTATATTGGTCACTGATTTGTTTTTGTATGTCAGAAATGTATATTTGTGAATGTTGAGATGTTATATTGGTTTCACTGGTAAAAATAAATAATTGAATTGGGTATATATTTGTTTTTTGTTAAGTTGCCTAATAATTATGCACAGTAATAGTCACCTGCACACACAGATATCCCCCTAAAATAGCTATAACTAAAAACAAACTAAAAACTACTTCCAAAACTATTCAGCTTTGATATTAATGAGTTTTTTGGGTTCATTGAGAACATGGTTGTTGTTCAATAATAAAATTAATCCTCAAAAATACAACTTGCCTAATAATTCTGCACTCCCTGTATGTATGTATATGTGTATATATATATATATATATATATATATATATATATATATATATATATATATATATATATATATATATATATATATATATTTACTGATAGGGTGTGCATTGTCAGGTGTTTTAAGGCTGCAGGTGAGAGGTTGTGCCGTTTGTGATTGGTTTGACAATTGCAGAGGAGGAATATTGATTATAATAATTAAGTGGGCAGCAATGTTTAAAGGGACATTTTACTCAAAAATGTTCTTCCCTTTAATTTGTTCCCAATGATCCACTTTACCTGCTGGAGTGTATTAAATTGTTTACAAGTATTTCCTTTACCCTTATGATTGCATTTGAAATATTTTATTTAGCCTGTGGTATCCCCAACCATCCTTAAAAAGTTTGGCCTCAAGGCCAAGCTGTATTAACACAGCCAGTAGAATAAATTACACTACCAGTGGGTTCTAGAATATATAAGGTACTAAAATTATTATTTTCCATTGTTCTCTTCAAGTATTGGTGATCGGTTTATGAACAGATATAAAATAAAGAAGAAGTATATGTGATAAAGTAATGAGATATGATTATATCTACAAGCTCAGCCCATTTTATTAGGTTGTAAATTCAAAAAACAAAATCAGCTATTTCAAATACACAAATAAACCTTAAAAAAAGAAAAATCTCATACATTTTATATTCTGCAGCTAGCAAAAGAAGTAATTGGAAAGAGAAAAACAATTTTATAGTATACTGTCTCCTTAACTTTTGAGATGTTGCTTAAATGTATGTGTTTGTTAAGGCTTCCATGGAGTTACGTTGCTTTTTTAGTCAGTGCAAGGGTTGCTGCGCCTGCTTATGTGTGGCGAGATGAAACTGGAGTAGATTCTCTCTATTCTGCGCGTGCAAGTCCTTGTGCTGTATATTGGATACCGAATTGCGCGCCAGTTCTATGTTAGTTTATGGGAGTAAAAAATATGGGCGACGGGTAAAACATACGTGCATAACTTGTATGCTACGCCGTATATGTGATACCAAAACTGCATAAAAACCGGTGCCGTCGCATATATGAGGCCCATGGCATGAGGCTTCTCTTCACCAGTATTCAAGCACAGAGAGCTAGTAGTGGTGTGTATTGTGCCTGTGAATAACTTAATTTGTGTCATACAAGACACTGCTGACTCTGAGAAAGTGTAGTGTTTAAATACTGGTGTTTTACAGTATACGTGTGTATGCTGCTGAAAAGCAGTAATAACTTTTTCTATAAGCATTTAAAGGGACACTCAATCAAAATTAAACTTTCATTAGTCAGATAGAGCATGCCATTTTAAACAACTTTCCAATTTACTTCCATTAACAAAATGTGCACAGTCTTTTATATTTAAACTTTTTGAGTCACCAGCTCCTACTGAGCATGTGAAAGAATAAGTGTGTATGCATTTGTGAATGGCAGTAGTAAGAAGCTACACAAGTCATCAAACTTAATTTGACAGGTGCCACGCCCCTTTTATGTAAATCCCGCCCCTTTCACACCTAAGTCTCCGCCCATATTTCCGCCCCTAAAATCCGCCCCTTTTTAATATTGATAATGATTTTGATATGGTAATGATACAGTTGCGTAATAAATAAAATGTATTTTTATTGATTGCAATGATTGTTTTATGACTGAGCGTAATGTTTTTACTTTGCTGGGGTATATGTAACATCCAATAGGTTTTGTAGTGAATATTTTTAATACCCTTTAAATATTTATGTTTAAGGATACAGGCAAGACAAAGCTGTAATAAACATGTTCGGACTTGCCCGCAGTACAGAATTCCGTACTAGGGGCATAAGACAAAGCTGAAAACAGACACGGCCTTAAACATACTAAACTGTAGTTTAAAACACATTATCTTCACACATACTTAAGTATATACTTTTCTACTTTCTTCTGGCACTGTCTTCTGATATATCACACAGGCTAGGTACTCAAAATGCCTGGACAAGACAAAGTTATATATACACACAGACAGACACAGAGGGAGAGAGAAAGAGAGAAAAAGAGAAAAAGAGAAAAAGAGAAAAAGAGAAAAAGAGAAAAAGAGAAAAAGAGAAAAAGAGAAAAAGAGAAAAAGAGAAAGAGAGAAAAAGAGAGAAAGAGAAAAAGAGAAAAAGAGAAAAAGAGAAAAAGAGAAAAAGAGAAAAAGAGAAAAAGAGAAAAAGAGAAAAAGAGAAAAAGAGAAAAAGAGAAAAAGAGAAAAAGAGAAAAAGAGAAAAAGA
This sequence comes from Bombina bombina, assembly GCF_027579735.1. NCBI lineage: Eukaryota > Metazoa > Chordata > Amphibia > Anura > Bombinatoridae > Bombina > Bombina bombina. The sequence goes on along the minus strand of NC_069500.1, from coordinate 229,359,410 downwards.
GAAAAAGAGAAAAAGAGAAAAAGAGAAAAAGAGAAAAAGAGAAAAAGAGAAAAAGAGAAAAAGAGAAAAAGAGAAAAAGAGAAAAAGAGAAAAAGAGAAAAAGAGAAAAAGAG